>NC_142734.1:19258862-19463862 GCF_051943395.1 Hippocampus bargibanti
TGTTTGTTTCTTTCATAAAAGACAGAATTGACTTTAACTGGAATACAAACTAAGTTTTGTTCCCGCTGTCTTTTTAAAAACATATGCTGGCGTGCATGTGTAACGAGTCATGCACCTAAAGCAGACCTGGGAAGTTGCATGATAACTCGCATTTTTATGACAATACCTCACTTTGTCTTCCCTTTTCTACGGTGTGGTGTATTTAATTAGTTCCTTGATTCCCTCCGAGTGCACATTACTTTTTGTACTGTTATTTAATTTAAGTTTTGTCGAGTGGAAGTTTGTTGCAGTTGAGTTTATAGTGCTTTTCTGTTGTGCAGTCATTTTCAAGACGAAACCCATGTGACTTCAACTATCCCTTCTGCCACACTGTGTTGCAGGTAATGACGCAGTCAGCAATGGCATCTGGGCCGGATCCGGCATGAATCGTTTCATTTCGGTTTTATTGTATATCGTTCCTTGTGTCGTTTTTTTTCATTTGGGCGTGGGTGTTAGTGGCGTGTCGGCAGTTTGTTGCACTAGACATTTTGGCAGCAGTCCTAGCGTTTCAAACAGTAACCAAGATGGGAGTTTTTGGTAGCGATTGATAACCCTCACGAGAGAATAATGATGCACAGCCGTGTCAATCATTGGTCTGAGAACTCGACAAACATTTTATTCTGTACATGCTCTTAAAAAGGCTTTACAACTTCCGGGTATCACATGATTTGCTCGTTTCATAGCTGACATAAATCAGTGAAATTACCACAATCATGTCTTTGCCCCCACGTAAACATACGCACACTCAACACAGTTCTATGTTGCCACCTTCTTTGGACGCTGCGCCGCGTTGCGCCACCGTTCGACATGTGATGCATTCAGTGACATCATTTAAATAACATAACGTCTATTGAATTTCACTTTTCTGCAAATTACCACTGTATGATCAGACATGCTCATTCTGTTTTGTTATGTACAATGCTTTCAAACAGAGCTACCTGGGACGTTTCATGTCATTTCCAAGACGAAACACATAGGACTTCACCTATCCCTTCTACCATACTGTGTTGCAGCAATAAAATAAAGAAAACGACAGTTCCACATAGCTGTTATTATTAAGACGGCAGCAACGTGGAGCTCAAGATAGTCACCGTTGTGACTCCCATCACACATACATGCTACCGTATTTTATTAGCTCACTTTAGCTTAGCCATGAAAAAATCATCATGGTTTGTTTGTGTTATGATGGATGCAAGTTCTGCCACAATTTTTTTTCACTTGAAGATGAAGTTGGTAGGTGAGCTGAAACCCATCCAAGCTGACTCTTGGTGAGAGCCAACACTAGACCTGGACTCATCGGCAATCCAAAAAAGCACAACATAATCATTCACACTTCGATACTTTGCAGGGTAATTTAAATACAACTTGTTCTGTTTGCAATTAATTTACATTAAACTGGAATAAACTTAATATAAGGTAACTTCAAACCCTTGTATTTAATTTACTTCATGCTGATCTTTGAAATGAGCCAGTCTGTTTAGGAGCCACTTTTTGTGAACAGTGACTGAAGGCTAAGTGTGGATATTTTTTGTTTTTCTTTTGCAGTTGTCATGCTATCATGCCCCAATGCCTTTTACTTGAAAACAAGCGCGTTCCCACGGCTTTATGACACTGCGAGCACTCGATTAGCCCTATATTGAAGTAGTGTGTGGCACAAATGAAATCTAGCTTGGTAATATGAAGGAGGATATGTAACCTCACAGCCCTTGTGGTCCGAATAGCAAGTGTTAAATGAGAGTAGGGCGGAGTGTTTGAATAAAGAAGTACATTCTTAGCAGGGAGGTGAGCGGCTAACAATGAAGCATCGAGTCGCGTCTGGGAGAGGCCGACTTGTTCATCTCTTGTTATGCTGCTAATGTGTATGATTTAAGGGGGAATTATGCACATCTCAATGTGCCTATAAATGACATTATTCATGCACAGGTGCTGCACTAAGCAGCTCCTGAATGATAATTAAGATAATCTTCACGCTTGCTCGCTCCCTTTTCTCACGGATCCACTTTGTTCAGGCAATATCTCCTGTGTCAATATCTCACTAGACCGCGGCCCCTCTCCCCTCAGCCATTGTATGATCTTTATTCAGCACTAACAAGTGCGACCACGTCTGTGTGTCTCCCCCGAGCCCAACGGTATTTCTGAGAAATAACGTGCCAAGTTGAATTAAAGCGAGAGAATTAAAAAAAAAAAAAAAACTTTAGCGAGGCAGAAACTTGGCGTTCCCGAGGGAGTTCTCAGCGCAATGAATTTCTCAAATGAAAATATGAAGACATTGATGTGGAGCACTTTGCATATGATAAGCTCTTTTTCCATTAAGGCCAATGATTAGTTTTGGAAATGTTACTGTGTAAAAAGTGTCGCAGGCTCTCAGATACAATGCAGAAATTGTCACTTTGCATTACTTGGGCAGCAAATTGTGCTAAAATGACAATTTCTGATCAAGAAGAAGTGAATCACTGATGTGATTGGACCGTCGTGAAGGCCTTGTGCCGGCCCAGCCTTTCGACACACAGTACATCATCACAGCCATGCAGTTAGTGGATCCAGCTCCGTTTGGAACTTGTCGTTCTGGTTTCGTAAACACTGAGTGATGACTATCGCCGCTTTTCGAGGATAGACACAGCTGTATTGTTTTAGCACGGCCCTCTTGTTTACATGAACATCTCTATTGTGGATGGCCCGGTTCGCTTCGCTTTTCTCGTGTGCAAATCACGTCTCCTTGTGTTTGTACTTTGGCGATGTGGTTCAGAGTTGCCGTTCTCTCCAGTTCAGCGCACGACAGCTGGCCTTCATTAACGGGCCACACCCTCGCACCTCACATGTACATACAGTACTCTTGATGTGCACCGCAGTGGGGACAGGCAGGAGCTGCAAATAATTCATGACGTTTGCTTGACGCTGCTGTCGGTGCCAGAGGGGGTGGAGTTTCAGTCACCACTCTCTCCATGGACCGCAGTTTCCCAAACTTACTTTCGGCTGAGGATCCAAATTAGAAGTGTGGTTCCTACCCGGGACCTAAACTGTCAGAAATACTTCATACAGTTTGGTTCAGAAGTATTCGCACAAAGAAATACTTTAAAGGATTTCTCCTGATGCTACGAGCATGGATTTAAAAAAATAAATAAATGTGAATGAGGTCAGATTTTATTTAACTCATTCACTGCGAGACAATGTGCAAAAAATGTGTCCAGGTGCAGGTACCACAGAATATTGAGTTGTAGGACATTCAATTGAGGGTAAGAAACCTCAGACACTCTTCTTTTATCAGAAACAAAAAGTTAATTCCTAAATCATATGGGTCTGGAGTGATCTGAGCTTGAAATGGGGACGGCTGTACACAATACAATACGTTACCATATTGATTTATAATGTGTATATAATGTGTAAGATTGTGACAAGATAAATACAACACATATACCTTGAAAAAACATGTTAAATTTACTCCATTTAATTTTGCCAAGTGTCCTCACACAATAGTATGAATCATCTCAATTTAGATATATTGATGGTGTAGATTTATAGTCCACTAAAAATAAAAGGAGGAAAATCACACTTTGATTTTGCCAGGTTGAAGTAAGAAAATGGTTATGCAAGATATGCGCAAATACAAAATACCTAACACAATAGTTACTATTGTCACACTTTAACTTTTCGTGATCAATGTGGGCTTCCACTGCCTGCATTCCTTGGAGATTTGGAAATAATTTGGGGGAAAAAACTACATACCTGACAGAAACAGTCAATAAAATGTGTACAACATGCTTATGAGGGTCCTTTCTCGACAATGAATCTGACAAAGAAATAACGCAAAGATTGAGGGAAACATTTCCAGATATTAGAGGAATAAGTTCATGGTCCTACAGTTGAGAAACATGAAATTTGACAGATGTATTTTTTTTGTATTGAATGTATTTATTTTTTATTCATGTTGAATGCAAATAGATTGGGGGTAGGGGAGTTGCAGGCTTTCATCGGGCATTCTTGCTCTTGTTTGTCATCAGCGGACAGAAGGATTCATCGGATAAGTTCGTGAGCTCACTCTGAGTGACTTCACCAATGTCAAAAAGAAAAAAAAATAATGTCCTTAATAATTAATTATGATTTTTTGGTTCAGGCCAATCAAAAGTTGTCATTTCTGATAGTACATGTGTCCATCAATATATTTTATATAATAATAATCCATTTCATTTCTGCACCTCAAGTCAGTAAGACTGACAATCACCTAGGAATAATGATCTTCTGCATACACATGCACGTGCGCACGCACACACACACACACACACACACACACACACACACACACACACACGCACGCACGCACACGCACACGCACACGCACACACACACACACACACACACGCACACACACACGCAAACGCACACGCACACACACGCACGCACGCACGCACGCACACGCACACGCACACGCACACGCACACGCACACGCACACGCACACGCACACACACACACACACACAAGCACATATACGCCACAATCAAATACGGGTGTGGAGTGAAACATCATTGTTCCCTCGGTCCTTCTTTGTTGAAGTGAACAGGATGTGCATGATGTTTCTTTGGCAGAGAGGAAGGTAAAAATACAGAAGATTCATCTGGTTTGAGTTCTGCAGCACCACAACACTGAGGTGGGGGTGCTTTCCCCCACCGCTCTTTCTTGTGCGGCAATCCTGGACCCTTTGTGTGATTGAAGCTCAAACGGAGCAGGAAATCAAATAGTCCCAGCTCTGAAGACGTCTACTGACGTGATTGTTGGGACGGTTTGAGGAGGCCAGCTCACCCACCACATTAAAGGACAAAGCCAACAGAGTGGGTTAAGTTAAGCGGGGGGCGGGGGTGGCTCCAAAGACACAGCGGCTGGCCGGCCACACTGTTTGTGGCTAGAAATGTCTTTCATTATTGGTGGTTGATAGTTCCATTGTTCTTAGATGCAATACCAAAAAGGATATGAAACAACAACTGAGTCAAAACAGGAATGCCTTTTGTCTTGGGCTTTTTAAAACGTTACGCATCATAACAACATTGTCAAACTGACAATTTGAGTTTATTCGCCTAGTTTATTCATTTCAGGGACTATGTACATAAAAAATTAAACATACTAATAGGGATTCACTGTCCCGCATGATGACTCTGTAGTTTAACTTTCATCTGCGGACCTGAGCTTTGGGAGGTAAGAAAGAAAAGTCATAAAAGTGCAGTCGTTCAATAAAAAGAGATGAGGAGGACAACATAACTGTGACCGCACTACAGCAATAATTGTCATTATCTTCATCATATATATTTGACTCCACAGAAAAGCACATGTTTCGTGTGCATTGCAGGTGGTGTGGGATCCTGGCCTGTGCTGCTGCAAAAGTGCACCGTTTTAGCAGATAGCACTAAAATGATAAAGACACTGGATCCACACAGCGACAACACTAACTGGCTGTCATCGAGAGGTTTGGTGACGTTTCGCTCAGCAGTTGTCATGGATGCCATCGGTTTTGGTGCAAGGTTTGCAAAGTTCCTGCTTTGCTTGTGTCATGTATAGAACAGTGGTTGTTAACATTGTTGGGGTAATTCGCTATACAAACATCTTTAAACATCGCTTTCTACATTTTGGACTTCCTGATACATCATATCCTGCCTTCCTTTACATGATGTCGCATCTACATTACATCACATCCTATCGCGTGACACACTGTGCGCCATATAAATGCTCTCCCATTGCGTTCGTCTCTCGCTCTCCTCTGCATGCCTCCTCCTTGGCCGACAATGCGATGTCTCCGCTCTCTTCAAGATCAAACCAACTTTCTGTTCAACACCTGGCTTCCTGATGATTTAAACATTCTCTGCCATCAACGCCTGTAGAAGCAATGAACCAGGGACGAACGATCAAAATAAACCAATTAAACATTGTTAGAGGTACTGAACCCAACCGGTTAATTTGCACATTTCCTTTATGATTAAAAAAATAATAATACAATTTGAAGACATTAGAAAAGTAAATGTATTTAAAACAAAAAAAATATTCACTGTCACCACATTCACAAGGTGACGACTGAGCAAACTAAATTTCCCACAGCAGTGATTGGACAACTAATGTTATGTGATCTGCAGCCATTGATGGCCAAGCAGCGGGCGTGTCATAACTAATGGACATGTTGAACTGGTGTTTGCTAACCTCGTGGCAGAATCGAACTCCTGAGACAGATAAGGACAACTTGCTGCCTCACTCTCGTTTCTTTTTCTGCTGGTCTCTCCTAGATGAAATTAAATCTGTGAGGCTCTACTCCAAGGGTGTCAAATTCAGGTCCCGGAGGGTCGCTGTCCTGCATGTTTTCAGTCTCCCTGTTCCAACACACCTGACTCAAATGAGCACATTCAATGTCAGGATTGCACAGTTTGCTGATTATCTGATCATTTGTATCAAGTGTGTTGCTACAGGAAAACTGAGAAAACATACTAGATGGCAACCCTCCAGTTACTTGAGTTCGACACTCCTGGAGTAGAGCGAGCAGGACCGGATTTTGACAACCTGCTATTCCTTTTTATTTATTTTATTTTTTTTCAAAAGAGTCAGATGTATGAACCCTCAGTCTGAAATACTCAAATGGAACAGTAATCTGCTAAAAACAGCACACTGAAAGTTTTTTTTGTGTTCCTTCTTGGTGGGCTTTTACCACCAGTTCGAGGAGGAGCTGAAAGTTTCTTCTGTCTGCTGGTACTGAACATGTGGCTTTCAATTGTTCAGTTTTATGATGCAAAACAACCTCGGTAATGCATTTCAGTCTGGATTTTGACCACAGCACAGTCCAAGTTTTAAATGACATACATCTGAATATTTGCGCTTTCAACACCACTGTCGTGGTATATCTAGATCTCAGTACTGCATTTGACACGATTGAACGTAATATATTGCTCGACAGGCAAGAACAGTGGGTGGGACTGGTACTGTTTAAATTTGGTTCAAATTTTATTTGCATGACAGGGACTTTTTTTGTCTCAGTTGGTCATAACGAGTCAAACTGAACAACGGGTTTCACAAAGGTCCTTTGCATGTATTATGGAGCATCACGACACCTTTTGATATACTGTATTTTTGAAGATGAAGCTTTATATTTCAGTGTCATCATGTGACTTATAGATTCTTAAATTTTTCAAGTGTCCTTATCAAATTCTTGAGTTGATGAACCAGAATTTTGTCAATCCCAGCCAACCTTTTTTTTTAATCACTAACTATAGCTGTTCATCGATGAGGAGGTTTCTTCAGCCGTCATCTGTACTTTTTGAAGGTGTCGGACGTTTCGCCTCCTATCCAAGAGGCTTCGTCAGGGAACTAAAGTCTGACTAGTCGTATCGGTCATTTTTATATCTCCCAGGCCTGGCGGCGCCGGACACAGCTATGATAGGTCCCTACTCTCAGGTTGGGGGGAGCAGAGGACCACTCCCTGTGGCCCCACTGATTGTTCCTACATTCCTGACTAACGACTGGCCTATTTGCCCCACTCCCACCGGTATCACCTCATCAGCATTACGAATGTTGCCTAACCTGTGTTGCTTAAGCAGGCTATTGTATGAACGATCCAAATTGAACCTCACCCCACCAGACCGGTTTAATGAAGGATTTAGTTGTTTTATGAGAATCACTTCTTTTACCCCCCCTTTCAAACAATCTATGTTCTTTCGCTAAGATTTTAACCTCATTGTCGTCAAATGAGTGGTTGCTAGCTTTTAGGCGCAAATGTGCTGCCGATTGAGGCCCACTAGTATTATCCCTGCGATGTTGATAGTCTTTTTTTGAGAATTTTTTGAGTCTTCCCAATGTACTGCTTTTTACAATTTTCATTCTTAGAATGTATTGAATAAACTATACATTACTTTGTTTTTCATTTGGTAGCCTATCTTTTGGATGCACTAATTTTTGCCTTAACGTGTTTATCGGTTTGAAATAAGTAGGAATTTTGTGTTGCCAAATGACTCTGTAATTTTTCAGAAACTCCTGCAATGTAAGGTACTACTACTCCTCTCCTTTATGTATCTTGAGAATTTTTGGTTTAATTCCCTATTCTTTCTTTCTGACATTTGTTGAATGACCACTGAGGGTACCTACAGTTAATGAGTGCTCTCCTGATATGTTTTGACTACTTTTCTCTACCTTCAAATCTAGGTGGTATTAGTTTAGCCCTATGCTGGAGGGTTCTGATAACTCCTAGTTTGTGTTGTAACGGGTGGTTAGAGTCAAAAAGTACGTATTGGTCAGTGTGCGTAGCCTTCCTAAAGTCTTCTGTTTTTAGCGCTCTGTCCTCTTTTATAATTACTTTACAATCCAAGAAGGCTAGTTGGTTCTCTTTAATGTCCTCACGAGTAAATTTAATGTTGATTTCTACAAAGTTGAGGTGATCTGTGAAGGATTGAATTTTGTGTTTTTTAATTATGACAAAAGTATCGTCCACATATCTAAACCAGTGTCTAGGTTTGGTCCCCGGGAAGGATGCGAGGGCCTGTTTCTCCATCTCTTCCATGTACAGATTAGCCACTATGGGTGAAACTGGTGATCCCATAGCACAACCATGAATTTGTTTGTAAAATTTCTCCCTAAATTGAAAATACGTAGTATTAAGGCAGATTTCCAATAATTGGCAGATGTGATCCGGTTTAAGTTTGGTTCTTTCATGCAGAGAAACGTCCGCCAGCAGTCTCGTCCTCACCACTGAGACTGCTGCTGGGGTTGGGACAGCTGTAAAGAGAGAAGTCACATCATAAAATGCCAAAGTTTCCTCAGGTTCCAATATGAGGTCTTTGATCTCCACAAACCCTGTGGTGTTCCCTACGTGATATTCTCTACGTGATATTCTGTGTTACCAACCAACGGAGCTAAGATAGTTTTTAAATATTTGGCTATATTGTATGTAGAGGAGTCAATGCTACAAACTATGGGTCTGAGGGGGAACACTTCTTTATGTATTTTTGTCAGGCCATAGATGCATGGTGTGGCCTCTCCCGGGTATAATCTAAAATACATCTGTTTGTCTATATGTTTTCCTTTCTCTAACTTTTGGAGACAGTATATCATTTCTTTCTTGTATCTATTGGAAGGGTCCCTGTTTAGTTGCTCATAAGTGTTAGAATCACTGATTAACCTATTTATTTTTTCTTCATAATCCAATGTGTTGAGAAGCACTGTGCATCTGCCCTTGTCTGCTGGCAGGGGGTAAAAGAAGCGATTCTCATAAAACAACTAAATCCTTCATTAAACCGGTCTGGTGGGGTGAGGTTCAATTTGGATCGTTCATACAATAGCCTGCTTAGGCAACACAGGTTAGGCAACATTCGTAATGCTGATGAGGTGATACCGGAGGGAGTGGGGCAAACAGTCGTCAAACAAGTCGTTAGTCAGGAATGTAGGAACAATCAGTGGGGCCACAGGGAGTGGTCCTCTGCTCCCCCAACCTGAGAGTAGAAACCTATCATAGCTGTGACCGGCGCCGCAATGTCTGGACATTAGGGATATATAAATAGGGCCGATACGACCAGTCAGACTTTAGTTCGCTGACGAAGCCTCTTGGATGGCAGGTGAAACGTCCGATACCTTCAAAAAGTACAGATGACGGCTGAAGAAACCTTCTCATCGATGGAGCACTCCTGTACGACTGAAAGCTTACACAAACGTATAGCTGTTCATGTTCCTAATTAAAAAAAAAATGACACAACACAATAACTGTCATACATACTGCAGTGTAGACAGTATTTTGTTGAAACACACAACCTGCAAACTTTGACGTGCGTGTGTTGTCCACTTTTTTGTTGGACTGTGTAGAATTGTAGATTCTGCAAAACTGGTGAAATTGTATTTGAATATGATTTTCATGAATTTCTCTGTCCAAAAAGCAGGATGTGCATATCAATTCCCATGTGCGGTGGTTACTTATCCCCTTTGACTCTTCCTCTCTAAAAAAACATCAAAAAATGTGTTAATTATCTCAATAAGGAAGCAGCAGCTGTCTACATTGGCATCCAACACAGTGCAGAAGTGCATTAGACACTGTTTCATAGATGGCTCATTTGCATATTATGATGTAAAGACTGCCCATCATCGTCTCTCCTCATCAAACACCCGCTATCGCGTCGGCCATTTTTAGAAAAAGACAAATAAAAGTGTTTAATTGCTTGTGATTTCTGTTCATGCAATTTCCCACAAATCCTTGTCAATCTCCAACCGCTCCAGCATTTTATCACGCATGCAGAAACAAATGTAAATATTCCATAATTGTCTGTTCAGGAGCGTCATTATCAGTTTGAGTTTGATTTGAGGACGTAATCTGTTTGTTTTTAATTAATTTATTTTTCTGCATGCCAGCCTATTCAAGTAAAATGGAGGGGAGACTTAATGGTGTGCTAACCTCTGAGCCATTCAAGCCAAATGTATGTACTTGAAGATTAAGTTTGAAAGAGCTGTGTTTTATCGTCAGCCAGCACAAGAGTTGACAATCTTAAGGCTTTCAACAAGAAATAATTAGGATCTATTTTAATGCTGAGTGTGGCGCACAGTGCCGGTAGTTAAGGATGTTAACGACTGTGCCGGTAATTAAATGCCGGGACAGCCTTCTATCACCTGAAAATTGATTATGCTTGCCAGCACTGATTGCACAAAGTTTGAGAATATGAACTGCACTATCATGTTAAGTTATTTTTCAAAAGACCAAATTTGTTTTGTGTTCACTTTAAGGAGAAACTGGTTTAAGGAGAATCTGTGCTGCCTATTCCAATTTTAACACGACCTCCCCGCCAACTCCCCACCTCCCCCACTCTCCACATAGTTTAGCATTAAAAATCAGGTCAACCTTTAAGATCTATGAGCAGAGAGGAAGAAAAAATGAATTAATAGCATGCTATTTTTATTCAGTCACTCATCTGTTAATTTGGTATGACCTTAGTCAAAGGCAGCGCAATAACAAACTTCTTCTTACGACCAAACCCCTGGTCTCCGATGTTGCTTTGGTGTGTATTTTAGAAGAGAAGGGCCTTCAAGTCTTATCTGCAAAACTCAACGTGCAGGATTTTCATTTGCACGAGAAACTAATACTCTCTCATCTGGTTTCATAGCATATTGTTTCTTATTCATAGCTGCTTGAAGATGTTTTTGAAACAGCCAATCAAGCAGCTTCTGGGACCACTACCAAAATGAGCCCTGACAGCCAAATTATGCCGATGTCAAAGAATTCACCTGCTATAGAAGTGTCTTTGTGCACGTACTAAAGCGGAGGTACGTCACTGCCTTTATTATCCACCTTCCCGTGGCTCGTGAGTTCCCAGTGTGACTCCCCTTGTGACAGCATCCAAACTTTACTGCTGCAAAGTCTCAAGTGCTCGCTGCCCCCATTAAAGCATCCCTGCAGGGGTTTTCTTCATAGAAAGGCGCCAAGGGGAGGGATCAATGCGGAAAGTTTGCCAGCGGGTAACAGATCTCCAACAGCGGCCACCTTTGTTACGAGGTTGCTCACGCTCGGCAACGTGGATGAGCCAGGCGCCCTCTGACCTGACCTTCACTCTGAAAGGACCGGTGGGCGCTGCAATGAAAAGGAGGCGGTAAACTTGCATTGAAGAAAGGGATGGACATGGAAGAAGGGGAGGCTGTCTAAACGGGCATGGAAGAAAAAGTGCTCAAAAATAGGTCAAGCGGTATCTCATTTTTCTTACTAAGCTGGTAATAAGACCTGACAGGAATACTTTGGAACACTGTGGAAGCGGCTATTCAACATTTAGGTACGTAGCCCAGCCATCCTGGAGAACATGGACCTTTGTCCTTTTGTTTTTGCTGCAGCTGTGCTTCTTACCTGTCTCAGTCTAGAACAGGCATGGGCAAACTACGGCCCGCGGGCCACATACGGCCCGTTAAGCTTTTTAATCCGGCCCTTCGAACTTGTCGAAATTATAGTAAAAACACTGTCTGAAACTCGTGACAAAAAGGTAGCGGACAAAAGGGCAGACAACTCAGACGGTTGACTGCCCCGCTTTTCACAACTTCAACTTTTCACAACTTCAACCAGCAATCACAAAAAAAAAAACGTCACAAAGTATTAAGCTCTTTATATTAATTAAAGCTGTACCTACCACTAATGTTACCTTGTTTAATTTACGGTAAATGTCTAAGGCTGCATATTGCGCTGCAGTAGTCATTTGTCACCATGGTGCACAATGCAACGTTTGCATTGCTTGCTACGACCCACTAAGCCCCTTTCATAACTCTCACGTACACTTTACAGTCACGGTTTGATATAAATTTACGTTTTGTAGCATCACACATGTTGTTAGCTTCTTTTGAATCTTTCTTCTGGGCTGAGGTTCTGTGCATCTATTTTGGAAAATGAGATGCAAATGCACAACCTTAGAAGGCTTGCGAAAGTCCGGAAGAAAGAAGCAGACTTCTGATTGGCTGCTGTGCCGAGTATGCAAATTTCAACTGCAGGTAGCCTATGTCTGTGTGCTTGGAGATGGTACACATGTACTGTTTGCGCGTGAAGGCGAGTGCGTCCGTGGAGATTTGTAGAGGCGCGGTCAGGACAATCCATCCATGATTTTGCGGAATTTAACACAAGTAGGTATTATTGAGCTTGAATATTTCGTTGTGTAATAATATGTTTTGAATGTTGAAAGTGATTCCATTTTTCAATAAATGTTGATTTCTTAATTTTGCCCCTTCGATTGAAACTTATTAAAAACAGACGCAATCTTGATAAATCACAGTGAATATGTTATTTTAATCTATTTCCATTTCCTCCTCCCAGTATCTGCGAAATAGTCTGTAAATGCCATATCTTGCATATTCCATGAGTCAAATTTATTAATTGATCAGGGATATTTTTCAAATTTGAAAGTCAGTTAATAAATTGGGTTTTAGTGTTCTTACCGTGCTATGAGGTTTGTACACACTACGTTTAAAGGACTACCGGCACCATTTTTTTTGTTTCCTACTGACATCAGAAAAACATTTTATAGCATCTAAAATACCCAAAACACGCAGGCTGATATTTTTAGTCAAATGAAAAACACCAATAAAAATGACTTCAAAATGAATCCGGAAATGGCCAGTTTCAGAAGGTCCCACCCCCTTATTCGTGACGTCACGCCAAGATGTCTTGCCTTGCTCGAGAATCAAAACAATGGCTTCAGATTCGGAGAAGATGCATCCTTGTTACTCATCCAGTTATGAATAGGATTCAAATAGTTCTGAAGAGGAAAGCATAAATGTTTGCAATTGATTCAAGGAGTCCTCCCATTTCAATTCGAGCCGTCAATGACAGCAATGTAGCACCCAGAAAATGCAGAAATGGCGCTCAAGCTCCGTTGGAAATGGGCTGATTCGTGTCAACTACAGTAAAGTCTCGTTATATCGATATTCAAGGGAGTCCGAAAAAATATTGATATAACCGGGACTATCGATATATCCGACCCTGTTTGCATGTAATTTTCTCCATGCGTGCATAGAAATAGTATCGATATAACCGGGAGTATCGATATATCCGATATCGATATAACGAGACTTTACTGTAGTATCAAATAGTAGTCTTGGTGCAACACACAACGATTCACCATCGCGTTATTTATAATAATAATAATAATAATACATTTAATTTACAAGCGCCTTTCTGAACACTCAAGGACATTTATGTGTTTTCCTTCTAATTTTGCCATCAACACGGATCAACACGAAGTTTTCAGACCAAACAAAGTACCGCACAATGCATTGTGTGTCGCTTTCTCGGTCAAGGGCAATCCAAACGTGACGTCACATGGGGATCGTCATCAACTCGAAAACAAGACTTCATGAATATTCAGTGCGAGTCTTGAAACGTAAACTATAGCTATATGCTGTGGAATCTTCGTAAAATACGCTCAGTCGAAGTCATTTGAAGTGATTTTACAAATTATGGATATAACTTGTCCGGAGGCGTCGGTTGTCCTTTAATGCTTTAGGTTTAGTATTTCCGGCCAAAACACTCCCTCCAAATGCCCCTCTGTCAAATTTTAGAACCCATTGCGGCCCGCGAGTCAAAAAGTTTGCCCACCCCTGGTCTAGAATATCGATGAAAAGGTTTCTTCAGCCGTCATCTGTACTTCTTTGAAGGTGTCGGACGTTTCGCTTCTTATCCAAGAAACTTCGTCAGCAAACTAAAGTCTTACTGGTAGTTTAGGCCCTATATATATCCCTACTGTCCAGTCATGGCGGTGCCGGACTCTGCTATGATAAGTGCCTGCTCTCAGGTTGGGGGGAGCAGAGGACTACTCCCTGCAGCTGCTCCACTGATAGGAGCAGAGGACTACTGCCTGCAGCTGCTCCACTGATAGTTCCTATCGTTCGGACTAACGACTGGCCTGATTGCCCCACTTCGGCCGGTATCACCTCATCAGTATTACTAATCCTATGTTGCCAAAGCAGGCTTTTGTAAGAACGATCTAAATTGAACCACACCCAACCCACAGTTTGTGATGTCTTCACGAATAAATTTAATGTTGATGTCTACCGAGTTGAGGTGATCTGTGAAGGATTGAATTTCTTTTTTTTAATTATGACAAAAGTATTGTCCACTTATCTAAACCAGTGTTTAAGTTTTGTCCCTGGGAAGGATGCGAGGGCCTGTTTCTCCATCTTGTCCATGTACAGATTAGCCACTATCAGGAGAACACTCACAAACTGTGGCTACCCTCAGTGGTCATTTAACAAATGTCAGAAAGAAAGAATAGGGAATGAAACCAAAAATTCTGAAGATACAAAAAGGAGACGAGAAGCAGTACCTTACATTGCAGGAGTTTCTGAAAAACTACAGAGTCCTTTGGCAACACAAAATTCCTACTTATTTCAAACCGATAAACATTTTAAGGCAAAAATTAGTGCATCCAAAAGATAGGCTGCCAAATGAAAAACAAAGTAATGTAGTTTATTCAATACATTGTAAGAATGAAAATTGTAAAGAGCAGTACATTGGGGAGACTAAACAAATTCTCAAAAAAAGACTTTATCAACATCGCAGGGATAATACTAGTGGGCCTCAATCGGCAGTACATATGCACCTAAAAGCTAGCAACCACTCATTGGACGTCAATGAGGTTAAAATCTTTGCGAAAGAACGTAGATGGTGTGAAAGGGGAGTAAAAGAAGCGATTTTCATAAAACAACTAAATCCTTCATTAAACCGGTATGGTGGTGTGAGGTTCAATTTTGATCGTTCATACAATAGCCTACTTAGGCTGATAGCAGGGACCTATCATAGCAGGGTCCGGCACCGCCATGTTTGGACAGTAGGGATATATATACAGTAAAGTCTCGTTATATCGATGTCGGATATATCGATAGTCCCGGTTATATCGATGCTATTTCTATGCACGCACGGAGAAAATTACATGCAAACAGGGTCGGATATATCGATAGTCCCGGACTCCCTTGAATATCGATATAACGAGACTTTACTGTATATATATATATATATATATATATATATATATATATATATATATATATATATATATATATATATATATATATATATATATATATATATATATGTGTGTGTGTGTGTGTATGACGGGTGTCACAACAGTGACTGTCTTCATCTCCACGATGCTGCCGTATTAACGAGATTATTTATTTATTTCTTTTATTTCTGCAACACAGTATGGCAGAAGGGATGAAGTCGCATGGGTTTCGTCTTGTGATTAACATAAATCTCCTCCAGATTATACTCAAATGCAAAACATTGTAGATAACAAAACATAATTTACAACGTGTGATCGTATAGTGGTTATTTACAGAAAAAGAGAAAATAACACAAGTTTGTGGTTTTTTACATGATGTCCCTGAATGCATCATACTCGGAGACTCGGCGGTGCGCTTGCAAGGGCACACAGTTCAACCCGCCACGAACATTCACGGGCAAATGAAACACGACACAAGAAACTAAATATTGTACAATAAAAAGTCGGTGAAGTCGCATGGGTTTCGTCTTGTGATTAACTGCGCAATAGAAAACCACTTTGAAGCACATGTGCTTCAAAGCTCCACTCGACAAAACGTGAATTAAATAATGACACAAAAAGTAATCTGGACTCGAAATGAATAAGGGAACTAATTTGATAACACTAGACAGTACAAAAGGGGAAACAAAATAAGGTATTGTCATGAAAATGCGCGTTAATCGAGACCAACAGAAAATTGCGACTCACCATAAATCTCCTTCAGATTGTTCTGGAACTATGGGCGGGACATGGTGCCACACTGTGCGCCGTTGTGTCACTTCCTTCATAATTTAATAATCTAAGTGCACAACTCCGTTACACACACACACACACACACACACATATATATATATATATATATATATATATATATATATATATATACCTCAACTTACAAACTTTTTGTCTTACAAACGTCAAATTTATGAAAATTAAACCTTATAATAAGCACTATTTTTATCATACACACCCACCGCGGCTGGCGGAGTGATCTTCGGCGGAAGCACACGACCGAACAGCACCAGAGGTTAAGTTACCAACAGTCCATATGGAAGGTGACTCTCCTTCCATAAGCCATCAACAACCATCAAAAAGGTAAATAAAACGTTATTTTGCAGCACAGTTTATTTCTTTAATTACAGTCGTCATGTAATGCGCCTCTCTTTCCAAACAGCAATTCCCTTTGACCTTCGACCTCCAACGCCATTCCATCAACCCATAAATGACCATCACAAATGTAAATAAAGTGACTTTATGATACAATGCAGTGTATTTCTTTCATTACAATACAATTGCACATTTATTATACATAGAATAAGGTTGTGTGTAGTTTTAAGACTTATTTAGTTGAAAAGTATATTTTATGGAAACTTTTATTTAAATTTTAAGAGATGAACCTTCATTTTATGCCGTCTGTGTAAAAAGCCAATCGCAGCGGTAATTGGCATGATATTATTGAGTTATTCTGTCGATCCTTTGTGCCTCCATGTGTGCATTGTGTGTGCTGTACCAGCTGTGCATGTCGTCCTTCACTCATTCCTCCCGGCAAACGACGACAGTTGGTGTGATTTTACTTCCGTGTATCCCGAGTCACGCCTCCAGTCGGGCTGAAGTGATAGAAAATAATGCCGAATGCAGACTACAGGCGGGCCGTGAATAGATGTTAACCCTTTACGGACGATTGTGTTCTAGATCGAGAAAATGAAAGGTAGCAGTTCAAGTGCTGATAGAAACTGATGTGGCACAAGTTACATGTCCCTTTAAAGCAGGTTACATGCAGCTTTGCCTTTAAGAGCGTCAGTGACATCATCTCCTTCATGCGCAACATAACTTGTTCTCCTCCATCTTGAAAGTGCCTTCTATTTTTCGTCATGGATGAAATACCACGTACAGTGAGACCTCAATTTACGAACTTAATTGGTTCCCAGACAGAGTGTGTAAGGCGAAAAGTGTGTATCTAAAAAAAAAATTCCCATAGGAAACCATTAAAATGGGAATAATCCGTTTCCGGGTTTCCATAAAATATACTTTTCAACTAAATAAGCCTTAAAATTACACACAACCTACCTTATCCTATGTATAATAAACATGCTATTGTATTGTAATGAAAGAAATACACTGCACTGTATAATAAAGTCACTTTATTTAAATTTGTGATGGTCATTGATGGCTCTTAATTGACACCTGTTGCTTTCTAACGTGTAAGGTCTTACGAAACTGAGGCATCACATTATCATTCATCATGTTGATGATTCTTATAGACTTTTCTGAATGGAACTGTTCAATAAAAGCCTGCACATCAACTGTTGAATGGCCTGCTTCTGCTTGTCCTCTTGAAGGCAAATCAAATTCTCTGTGTTGATGACCTCATTATGGTCAGCAACAAGCTCCTCGATGTCATCTGCATTCACTTTGAGTCCCGTAGGTGCTGGCAGAGATTTTATGACAACAAAAGGCTCGAGTCCGATGATTCCACGGACGTGGAATAAAATGCGACAAAAGAAGGCGGGCGAATAAAATGGCACACTCGCGTCTAACAATCACCTCGTGCAAAGCAAACACTTGAAGCACAAGCAAACATTTGGAGCACAAGACGTAGCGAGGCACTTTCGTCGTAATCATGTCACTGGTGAGGTGACAGTGACTCGTTGAAATGAAATTGCAGAACGACAATGAAATGAAGTGTCGCGAACGTAGGCCACGTTCGAGCTGTCAACTCGCATGTGCCAATTTAGCGTGACTATTGACACGCTGTTCCGGTGTGTGTGAAAACACTAGCTCTGATTGGCTTACCATGACACATGACTCTACCGTTTAGCCAATCACAATCACTTCTATCGCAACTTGACAGACGGGTGCGTTCAAGTGTAGCAACACAAAAACGTTGGGAAGTGTTTGTCACCGCTCATTCAGTTAGACAATGCTTTCCAAACAGCCTAGAGTCTTAAGAAGTCGTGCGCTATTCTCGAACCTGAACGCACCCCAAGTCTTGGATGACAAATAAACAGAGCAGAGTAGACGTGTACGGCTGGTAGTTTCTTCAATTTAGTCATAGTAACGCATCACATTTGAACTGAGGCTGAACACGAGCCTGTGATGTTTATTTTCCGGTCCCAAAATAGTAAAATTATCAGCAAGCTCCAAGTAGGCGATCGACGTGTGCATTCGATGAGAAGGGGTATGGAAAGTAGCGCTGCGCTGTTCGGTCGTGCTTCTGCCGAAGATCACTTTCGCCAGATCCGAAGGTCGTGTGCTTGATGGACCGGCCGTGGTGGGTGTGTATTATGAAAATAGTACGTATTATAAGGCTTAATTTTCTTAAATTTAACGTTCGTATGATGAAAAGTTCGTGTGTTTTACTATTTCATGAGCTATTAAGAAGAGGTTTACCCTGATACTGTAATGCATAAACTAACGCTAACTTGTTTATTTACCGCGAAATAATAAAAATAAGAAGTGTCCCGAATTCGGAACATTCTAACGCTAATGCTATTTTCATGACGATATTGTTGATCCTGACTTGGTACCCGATGCGAATAATTGTAAGTGAATGGTGAGTTTTCCACTAATAGCAGTACCTCATAGCTTTGCATTCTCAATATGATTATTGAAACGGAGTTCCATGTTTTTTTTTTCTTCTAAAATACCCATGCACTGTATATCTTTCCACATCCTGTTGAGAATGAAATAGATGACCATGTTGATGAAGGCATTTTGGCGCCTGACACAGTCGTGACTGTTGCATTGATGAACTTCTATCACCATTCAAATACTTTCGGGCTAATCAACTACGTGCTTCATACGCTATCTCCAGGAAATCACTCACATGATGGAAATACCTGTTCTGGTTTCTCGTGGATATTTGTGTTTGCAATGGATTTATACTGATGAAACTCTCTCCAAACCATCAAGTGAAAACCATAACAGGTCGCCTCCGAAAAAGGACTCAGTTAGAATTCAGGACAAACTTAGCTCATCCGTTGTTTGGCATTTACAGAAGGAAAAGAAAAAGAGAATGCATGGAGGAGAATGACACTGTTGCCCTCCTTCATTGGCCAGTAGAATTGGATAAAAAGAGAACATGTAAAGAGTGTGCAAAGAAGAAAATTTGTCGCGAGCTAAGAACAGGTTGTGACAGTGACGTGCAGTCAGTGGAGGCAGGTGAGGCAGTGCCTCACCTGTCATCATGGAAAGCTGTCATGGAAATATCAAATGAAAAAATAAATTAAACAGTTAGATGTATTTAGTGATTTGTACTTTAAAGTTGTTGTCCATTTAACTTCACCGTTTTAGGATTTTTTTCAAAATCTCTGAATTTACCGTTCAATTACTAAGTAGAGACTAGCAGTGACGTCATTGATGATGCCAGTGCCTCACCAGCCATGAACCTCACCGCATGTCACTGGGTTGTGAGCAATTCAAGATGAATCTATACATTCCATGTTTTAAACCATACCACAAATAAAAACATCTTGAATTGTTTTAAATGCATTCTCGGTTTATTTCATGCATATGTGACTTGTTGTCAATGCATTTTGTTGTAATTTGCAGGTTTTGGAAAAAAGATATTCATTAACATAGCAATAATTGTCTAAAAAGTCAATCAATTTCACACAAAAACTTTATCTTATTCTATTATATGTTATGAAAGTGTACTGAAAGTTTCATAAAGATTGAACAACAAATAAAGAAGTTATATCAGTTTATTTGAACACGTTAGTTATGAATTTCCCGCTGAAAAACTCAGGGAGCACACTACAAAGCTCGGCTGCAGGCTCAGTAGGCTGTGGGGGAAGAAATGCAAAATGCCTGCTAGGGAGGAAAGAGTTAAAACAGGAAACTCAACTAAATTTACTCAAACATAGTTTTACACATGAAAAGCAATCATTTTCTTGCTTGTTTGACTTACATTATTGTCATTAGAGCAAATATTTCCACTGCCCATTTTGGATTGGATTGGATTTGCCTTTATTAGTCTCGCAGTGGAGAAATTTACATTTCAGAGCAGCAAAGTTATGAAAGAAATGAAAGTAGAAAAGCAAAACACAGGAACTGCTGGAAAGGCAGCCACTCTCGCGGCGCCGTCTTGAAGTCAAAAGAACAAAAAAAACTAAATAACAAATCACATGACAACACAAAGACACAGAGAGACATTTTTGATACATTAGGGTCACCAGCAAGCTGCAAACTGCAACTCCTACTCACTACAAACAACAATTCACACCCATGCTCATGGACAATTTAGACTCTGCAATTATCATACCACACCCCATGTGTGTGTGCTGTGTTGTCCATCAAACAACATCCGCAATAGAGTGGCACAGTCCATAGAGCTCAGGATCATGTGTGCAGCATTTCATCAAACGGGCATTAGTTTGACACTGTAGCTTAAACTACGCTTCCCTCCCAATCCCAGCTGTGATCCTCATATTGTTGCCGATTTCAACCATAGACTCAGCAAGTAAACGGATAAAATGAGCTTAAAGTTGGCCTTCTTTTTCAGAGGGGGGCAAACCTGGCTATTCGTTCACTCTGAAACACTCATCACATGCCTGAAGGTCCTAGAAGCTTCTGCCCGCTGTAAACGCTCAATTATTGACTTTGAGCTAGGACTGTGTATGTATCTCTGTACTAAAACCTCGAATGCTGAACAAACCTTTGCGGGTCTGCTCGCTCATACGGTCAGTCTGAGAAGGGTTTTCAAAGCAAAGTTAGACGGTGTATTCTCTGAAAAATCCCAAGAACAACACAATAAGAGCAGCGTTCATCAGTTTGTCTCACAGTGCCTATTTGCCTCATTTGATGACTTTAGTGCCTCCTCCATCAATATCAGCCTCGCCCGGTCGCCATTTATCTCACTATATATAACGTTTCCTAAATGTCTTCAAACTATCAGGCGTCAGGAAATAAAGCCAAGGTGGCACATGATTGGCTGAGAACCAATTAGAGCAGGACGCAGCAGTAAGACAGCAAATCGGATATGAGAGTGCACGGTGTCCCTCCAGCCATTTTAGACGGTGGTGGAGGGGAGGCTGCTTTGCATGTTTGCCCCTGCCAATGTGTGTTTGCGTGTGTGCGCGCAAGTGCTTACGTATCCTTGATAATATTACTAAGAATCATGATGCAAGCTTTTTGCCTGGAGTGTTTTTCAGCTCATTTTCAAATGGTAATTTGCCTTATCCGAAGCAAACTCACTGAGTGTAAGTAAGTGATTATTTGCATGGCTGACAATCACTCGGCACGCCTGCGGTCTTTTTTCCAAACTACTCTAGTTTGTCCGGTCTTTGAGTGAGCAAAGTGTTGAGAGAAGCCGCCTCCCTTTGAAACATCCTTTCATTTACCTTATCGTCGGAGACAAACACGGCAGTTAACAGCCGGTAAGAAAAAAGACGGGGCCCGGTCGTAACTTTTCAAAAAGAGATGGCTGTTGAATAAAAACACAATGACTGCAAACATTTCTTTGGAGAGAAGTTTGACCACCTCAGTGGTGCTTTTTAATTGGATATTACCTCCTTAGGCCACGCGTTAAAGTGCAGCGATGACGGGTCACTGTGTCAGCGAGAACAATACGGTGATTTATACTATCTGCTCTCACACTCAATTGCGTTCAAATATCATGTGCAGGCTCATCAATGCTCCCCAACCCTGAGTACACCCTTGAGACAAGCACACACACACACACACACACACACACACACACACACACACACACACACACACACACACGCACGCACGCACGCACGCACGCACGCACACACACACACACACACACACACACACACACACACATGAGTGAACACTGGCCCAGCCGGCATCGCAGCTTTTAGGGACGACTGCGCAGCCACGCTTAGAGGAGAATGAAACGAGAAATTCATTGAATTCACTCATTTCACTGGTGACTGATGAGCACAACTTTGTTTAGCCGGTTTATGGTCAAGCTCAGAGGGATCCACCAAGGACAGATTGGTCTCAAATGCAGGATGTAGACTCGGACTCTGCTAATCCAATGAGGTGAACTTTGATTTGCCAGAAATGCTCCACTCCTGCAGCACAAAATGTCACCTTGGTGACTGCGAAGCATCATTTGAAAAAACTCAACATTAGCCAAACTGGCGAGAAGGATTCAAGAAGGCGGCCACCAGCCCGGGTTCAATACGTATCAATAACAATGTGGTGGAGGCCTCCCCTCACGATGAGAAAATTATGGCGCAGGGGGAGAAAAAGTCATAGCAGCTCTCGGTTTTCCATGCTCATCCATCAATCAGTATTTAGGACATTGACAGGTGGTAATTTAATAAGCAGTGACCTGCTCTGGCAGGAAGCCAGCCTGACAGACAATACAAACTCATTTATCACCGGGGAGCGAGAGCCCGGCCGCTCCCTCTGATCCACAGACTGCCCCTGCACCATTTACCCCCAATGCTGCGTTGCATGCTTCAAGCTCATAATGCAATTAAGTTCAGCTGCACACATACAGAAGATGCTGCAAGAACACATCACTGCTCCCCTTTACCCCAAAGTTTTACCTCAGAAGTTCTAAACATGATGATGGTGATGTCAAGTGACAAGACCATCGTGTGTTTTATGGTTGTGCTGTGACATCACATGTGAAATTTTCTTGGAATGTCTTGTGTATCTTTTCTTCGAGTATTTGCACCAAAGTGACATGTTTGGTATATATGGAAACTTTGGTTGCTCGAATTAAAGAACAGAGCATTTGTTATGCTATGACACGGCCAGGAATACTCCGGCATCTTTATATTTTCACTCTTATGAGCTGTCAAATAACTGCAGCAATGCATTCCAATGTTTGTTTGTCTCAAGACAAATGTCATATATTTGAGTGGGAACAGGGTGGTATTCTTCAAAAGATTGAAACTGTTTTAAATCTGTTTGTGGTCAGAAAGGGCTCAAATCTGTACGAGCACATAACTCAATTAGATAATTGATTGTTCATTGAAAATTTGGACACTTGTGTGATATTGTAATCATCTCTTCATTTTAATAAAGCTTTGATCAGCTCCAATGCTTAACAGTAACATATTTCCCCACTCATCCACCACAGACAGTTGTTCAGAGACAATCTAGCCTTACGATGTACTTTAATGCAGACTCTTTTCATTTTAGTCTGTCATTGATATTTTAACTGTTTTAGCAAGCACCAATAATTGCGAAATGAAATTATCTTATGATACACCATTTTTTGAGAGTTTCTTTGAAATCAGAAATCAAATCAGCAGAACGGTTGTGGTGTGTGTGTGTGTTCAGGAATACGACTGAATACAACTATGGGAGACGGTAAAATTCTTCATGATGATTTTGAACTGTGTGGAAGCATGATTCTGCCATTCCATCCTTTGACCACTAGTTGTTATTTGTTGCTTTTGCTTTTTGAACTTTTGCACTCCAAATTTTCAATTTGCCAACTGTTTGACCATCTTGAGAACTTTAAATAGTTTCTTCTTTTCATTTTCTAGCCTTGTGTCTTCTTGATCCTATTTCTGTACTTCTTAATCGGCCTCTTCCTACAGCTCTGGCACCACCCACATCTTTGTGTATACTGATTTTCCTGTGTATTTGCTCAAACCTCAGTGTGTTATTTGTTTCAGATACCATTGTCCTCATTGAATACAATTTGTTACCGTACTCAAATCAGTAAGTGTGCTTTGGCATCTAATATTTGGCAGTCAACGCGGTCTCCACATCATTCAAATAGATGCTATGGCTCTCACTAATGACGTTATTTCTCAATTGCATGATCTCACCTATGTGTGGAGAAAACATGTGGCATAGCGTGGGTATTTGTGCCCCCTAATGCGTGGACCTGAAGCAGTCCTTGGATGTCTTCCAGCAGTCCAGTATTGAGCCTTGACCTTTTTTCAACTGTACTTCTCCTGTTTGGCAGTGCAAGTGGGCCAAACAAGTCCCAGTTGGCTTGTTTAACAAGCTGCATTATGATTGTTTTCAGCCCCATCAGCCCCCTCAGGGTTCACAAGGAAGAAGCCATACATTTTATTCTTTAAATTCAATTCAAAAGGTGCACATTTTTTGGAAAAAAAGATAGCAAAATATGCATATCGCCCGACCAAACATTCACACAATAAATAGGCACACAGCGGATTCATGGCTTGAATTATAAAGTGTTTTTTTTTCAATAATTTAATTTGAAGTGCACCTTTCAAATTTTGCGGAGCAATTTTTTGCGGAACTTGAAGCACATATTTTCATATGTATTTTATTAATTGAATGTACAGTAAAGTCTTGTTATATCAATATCGGTTATATCGATACTACTGCTTATTACGATACTATTTCTATGAACGCAAGGAGAAAATTTACATGCCGCAGGATCGGATATATCGATAGTCCGGTTATATCGATATTTTTTCCGACTCCCCAGAATATCGATATAACGAGACTTTACTGTATATCATTTGTTGCTTTTGTGTGCTTAAAGTACTTTGAAGTTCTGTTTGTGATGTAATATAGGGAAAAAGATGATCAAGGGACATATGTCTTATTGTGCCAGTCCCAAGCCCGGATAAATACAGAGGGTTGTGTCAGGAAGGGCATCCGACGGAAAAGCTTGGCCAAAACAAACGTGCGGATCAAACCTCTAAAGATGGAGGACACTGATTTGCTGTGGCGACCCCTTGAAGGGAAAAGCCGAAAGGAAAAAAAGAAGAATGTATAACAGTATAATTCATGAACAATTAGTTTTGTTATTGGATTTGATTGGATTGGATTGGATTTGCCTTTATCAGTCTCGCAGTGGAGAAATTCACTATTCACAGCAGCAAAGTGATGAAAGGAATATAACTGTTTTGAATTCAGAAATTCACATTATGTATGGCAGCTAATTGAATTTTCATGTAGGAAAAGCATAAGTGATAAAATCAAAATGTAATGCATTTTTTAGAATATATTCTTTTGATGCATTTTCTAATCTCACTTGATTTCATCATGAAATCTGGACCCCACAAAAAGATATTAGAAAAATAATCCGGGGTTTACGAAAAAAATGTTCAGGAAAATAATAATGACGACATGATTGTGCAGGACACATCACATGTTCTTGAGTTTTTACAAGAAACCTTCCACCACCCTTGCATGGTCAATCATCATCCTACAAACACAAAAATTAGCAACTACCTCTGGGTGTTGGGCAGATATTACCAAAGGTTTCTGAAGAGAAGCAGAGGCGACCTTGGGTAGGCCACCTGCGCTCCTTTCCCCCACCCCTTTTTTTATTTACTGATGTTTCCTTGTTCAGCAGTCAGAGTTGGATTTGGATTTGGATTTGGATTTGCCGAGTTATTTGTACTTCATTCCCATCACACTCCATGGAGTCAAATAGCTTATGAGTACCTACGTTGATTGTCATTTTTGCAATTTGCTACATTTTGCCTTGGAAATTGTAATGCGAAACGACTTATATCAAGCCTTGGTTTGATTATTCTTTGCATTAGACTAGGGGTCAGGAACCTATGGCTCGCCGATAAAACGAAATACATATTCTCGCCTTTTCGCTAATCATTTCCTGTTGGGGCTGCAGTTGGCGGAAAGCGCAATTTTGATTGGATGACACTGACCTACGTTGGCGGAAAGCGCAATGTTGATTGGATGATATTGCCCATCATGTTGAAACAGGTAAACGGCCCTTTAAATAAGCCAGACGGGTACAAAAAAAGACGAGGAGACTTCAGCTTGAATGCACCGTTGGATTCGCCTTTGTGGAGAGAAAAGGTTCTGATTCTAATTTGCACTGAACCAATGCCATCGATGAAACAGTCGAATGTCAGTGTCATTTTAACAAGCCCCATACTAACGTTAGCATCAATATACTTCTGCAAGAGACAGCAGAAAGCAAGTGTCGAAGCTAATGAGTGAGTGTGGAATCTGTGTGCAGGCTAGCTAGCAGTAACTTTGCCGATGGACCCGGCAAGTTGACTTTCATTCCGATCGTTTGGCTGGATTTTTACCAATCATGAGGAACGGAAAACCATTCATATTAACTATGAGTACTATCACGAAGTTACGTCTGTGTAAGCTCTCAGTCGTACAGGAGTGGTCCATCGATGAGAAGGTCTTCAGCCGTCATCTGCACTTTTTTGAAGGTGTCGGACGTTTCGGTTCTCTTTAATGTCCTCACGAGTAAATTTAATGTTGATGTCTAACGGGTTGAGGTGATCTGTGAAGGATTGAATTTCTTGTTTTTTTAATTATGACAAAAGTATCGTCCAAATATCTAAACCAGTGTCTAGGTTTTGTCCCCGGGAAGGATGTGAGGGCCTGTTTCTCCATCTCTTCCATGTACAGATTAGCCACTATGGGTGAATCTGGTGAGCCCATAGCACAACCATGAATTTGTTTGTAAAATTTCTCCCTAAATTGAAAATACGTAGTATTAAGGCATTAATTTAGTATTTTCCTCGTATAATTTTGTTGCATTTTATCGGCGAAGTATCCGGGTTCCAGGGGTGCTTGCTTCAAGCATTTAGGAATTAACCGGCTCTGTCTACATCTAAGATTGAATCTGAGGTGGTTCTTTAAAGGTGGCCTTTTCTAAGTTACGTACCAGCAGAAGGATGTCTCTCCCAAAGTTGGCAGCAGTACGTCTGTGTAAGCACTCAGTCGTACAGCTACACCTAAAAGCTAGCAACCACTCAATAGATACAATAAAGAAATGATAGACTGTCTCCAAAAGTTAGAGAAAGGAAAACATATAGACAAACAGATGTATTTTAGATTATACCCGGGAGAGGCCACGCCATGTATCTATGGCATGCCAAAAATACATAAAGAAGAGTTCCCCCTCACACCCATTGTTTGTAGCATTGACTCCTCTACATACAATGTAGCCAAATATTTAAAAACTATCTTAGCTCCGTTGATTGGTAACACAGCATATAAAATAGAGAACACCACAGGGTTTGTAGAGAGGATCAAAGACCTTATATTGGAACCTGAGGAAACTTTGGCATCTTACGATGTGACTTCTCCCTTTACATCTGTCCCAACCCCAGCAGCAGTCTCAGTGGTGAGGACGAGACTGCTGGCAGACGTTTCTCTGCATGAAAGAACCAAACTTAAACCGGATCACATCTGCCAATTTTTGGAAATCTGCCTTAACACCACGTTTTTTCAATTTAGGTAGACAATTTACAAACCAATTCATGGTTGTGCTATGGGCTCACCAGTTTCACCCATAGTGGCTAATCTGTACATGGAAGAGATGGAGAAACAGGCCCTCACATCCTTCCCGGGGACAAAACCTAGACCAGGCATGGGCAAACTACGGCCCGCGGGCCACATACGGCCCGTTAGGCTTTTCAATCCGGCCCGCCGAATTTGCCCAAATTATAGTACAAACAGTGTCTAAAACTCAAGACAAAAAGCGAGCGAACAACAGGGCAGATAACTGAAAAGTTGCCGGCCCCATTTTTCCCAACTTGAAGCAAAATGAGACCAATCCCATTAAGAAACATTGTCACAAAGTATAAAGTTTTTTTTTAAATCAAGAATGCACCAACTACAAATGCTACTTTGCTTAATTTACGGCAAATGCGGATGGCTGTAAATTTTGCTACAGTAGTCGATTGTCATTGTGGTGCACAATGCAACGTTTGCATTGATTCCTACGAGCCACTAAGCCCCTTTCACAAGTATCACGTACACTTTACAGTCACGGTTTAATGTAAATTTACGTTTTGTAGCGTCACATATGTTGTTAGCTTCTTTTGAATCTTTCTTCTAGTTTGAGGTTCTGTGCATCTATTTTGGAAAATGACATGCAATTGCACGACTTTGTAACGCTTGCGAAAGTCCGGAAGAAAGAAGCAGGCTTCTGATTGGCTGCCGAGCCGAGTATGCAAATTTCAACTGCAGGTAGTCTATGTTTGTGTGCTCGGCGACGGTACACGTGTATTTTTAGCGCGTGAAGGCGAGAGCGTCAGTGAGGAGTTTGTTGAGCGCGCGGTCAGGACAAACCATCTATGATTTGGCGGAATTTAACACAAGTAGGTATTATTGAGCTTGAATATTTCGTTGTGTAATAATATGTTTTGAATGTTGAAAGTGATTCCATTTTTCAATAAATGTTGATTTCTTTGCCCCTTCGATGGAAACTTAAAAACAGACGCAATCTTGATAAATCACAGTGCATATGTTATTTTAATCTATTTCCATTTCCTCCTCCAAGTATCTGCGAAATAGTCTGTAAATGCCATATCTTGCATATTCCTTGAGACAAATTTATTAACTGATCAGGGATATTTTTCACATTTGAAAGACAGTTAATAAATTGGGTTGTAGTGTTTTTACTGTGCTATGAGGTTTGTACATACTACATTTAAAGGACAACCGGCACCATTTTTTGTTTTTGTTTCCCACTGACATCAGAAAAACGTTTTATAGCATCTAAAATACCCAAATCAGGCAGGCTGATATTTTTAGTTAAATGAAAAACACCAATAAAAATGACTTCAAAATGAATCCGGAAATGGTCAGTTTCAGAAGGTTCCACCCCTCTGTTCGTGACGTCACGCCAAGACGTCTTGCCTTGCTCGAGAATCAAAACAATGGCTTCAGATTCGGAGAAGATGTTTTCTTGTTCTTGTTCTTCTGAAGAGGAAAGCATAAATGTTTGCAATTGATTCTAGGAGTCCTCCCATATCAATTCGCGCCATCAATGACAGCAATGTAGCACCCAGAAAAAGCAGAAGATTGCACCCAAGCTCCGTTGGAAATGGGCTGATTTGTCAGCTGGGAATTTGTGTCAGCGAATATCAAATAGTTGTCTTGGTGCAACACACAACGATTCACCATGGCGTTATTTATGTGTTTTCCTTCTAATTTCGCCATCAACACGGATCAACACGGATTAACACGAAGTTTTCAGACCAAACAAAGTACCCAAAATGCATTGTATGTCGCTTTCTCGGTCAGGGGCGGTCCAAACGTGACGTCACATGGGGATCGTCATCAACTCGAAAACAAGACTTCATATATTCAGCGCAAGTCTTAAAACGTAAACTATAGCTATATGCTGTGGAATCTTTGTAAAATACGCTCAGTCGAAGTCATTTGAAGTGATTTTATAAATTATGGACATAACTTGTTCGGAGTATTTCCGGCCCAAACACTCCCTCCAAATGCTCCTGGCCCGGCCCGGCCCCTCTGTCAAATTTTAGAACCCAATGCGGCCCGCGAGTCAAAAAGTTTGCCCACCCCTGACCTAGACACTGGTTTAGATATGTGGACGATATTTTTGTCACAATTAAAAAACAAGAAATTCAATCCTTCACAGATTACCTCAACCCGGTAGACATCAACATTAAATTTACTCGTGAGGATATTAAAGAGAACCAACTAGCCTTCTTGGATTGTAATGTAATTATAAAAGAGGACAGAGCGCTAAAAACAGAAGTCTTTAGGAAGGCTACGCACACTGCATACGCATACTTACTTTTTGATTCTAACCACCTTTTACAACACAAACTAGGAGTTATCAGAACCCTCCAGCATAGGGCTAAACTAATACCAACAAGCATTGAAGGTAGAGAAAAGGAGTCAAAACATATCAGGAGAGCACTCACTAACAGTGGGTAACCTCAGTGGTCATTCAACAAATGTCAGAAAGAAAGAATAGGGAATGAAACCAAAAATTCTCAAGATACAAAAAGGAGAGGAGTAGCAGTAATTTACATTGTAGGACTTTCTGAAAAACTACAAAGAGTCCTTTGGCAACACAACATTCCTACTTATTTCAAACCGGTAAACACGATAAGGCAAAAATTAGTGCATCCAAAAGATAGGCTGCCAAATGAAAAACAAAGTAATGTAGTTTATTCGATACATTGTAAGAATGCAAATCGTAAAGAGCAGTACATTGGGGAGACTCAACAAATTGTCCAAAAAATACTTTATCAACATCGCACGGATAATACCAGTGGGCCTCAATCGGCAGTACATTCGCACCGAAAAACTAGCAACCACTCATTTGACGACAATGAGGTTAAAACTTAACGAAAGAACATAGATGGTTTGAAAGGGGCGTAAAAGAGGCGATTCTCATAAAACAACTAAATCCTTCATTAAACCGGTCTGGTGGGGTGAGGTTCAATTTGGCTCGTTCATACAATAGCCTGCTTAGGCAACACAGGTTAGGCAACATTCGTAATGCTGATGAGGTGATACCGGAGAGAGTGGGGCGAACAGTCGTAAAAACAAGTCGTTAGTCAGGAATGTAGGAACAATCAGTGGGGCCACAGGGAGTGGTCCTCTGCTCCCCCCAACCTGAGAGTAGGGACCTATCATCGCCGTGTCCGGCGCCGCCATGTCTGGACATTAGGGATGTATAAATAGGGCCAATACGACCAGTAAGACTTTAGTTCGCTGACGAAGCCTCTTGGATAGGAGGCGAAACGTCCAACACCTTCAAAAAAGTACAGATGACGTCTGAAGAAACCTTTTCATCGATATCACGAAGTTATTTTAAATAATACATTCAGACATTTTGTTGAAAAGCGGCCGCATTTGCGTGCGTGATTGCGCATGTGTTTGCGTGTGTGTTTGTATGTGTATGTGTGTTTGTGCGCGCACGGGTGTTTGCGCACGCTCGCGTGTAAGCAACCCTCACTGAAAAACATTTCTAAATATTTTACTTTTATGGCTCTCTTAGTCAAAAAGGTTCCTGACCCCTGTATGAGACTTTTCCCATATTTAGCAGACTGTCTTCATTCACAATCATTCCCTTTGATAGAAATTCTAAGTTATGGCATGGGTATAACTGGTGAGCCAGGGTCAGCTCAGGACAGACGCCTCATCTTGTCACTCCAATGTTCAGAAGCAGCATCTCAGTATATTCTTGAGTTTCTGATAGCCGCTGCTACGCCGGCATTCACACGACCAGCCATTGGCCACAAGATGACAAGCTAATGGGCTGGCCCGTGACCCCACCACCACGTCTGACTTCTGAGGAGGCAGTAAAAGTGATAATGTGGATTTTAATGTGCTGTAATGATGTCTTTGTATTTGTCATGTTGGACGCCTTCATTCTGGACGTTTCACTCGCCGTGTGCTTCACCTGGAAAGGAGATCATGTTAATGAGGATCCCGATGATGGGAAGTAGTGACACACCACTGCACCATGATGACCAGGCTCCCCGCTAACCTCAATTTTTTTAATAGTTAGAGAATGAATTTCAGTTACATATTTAATAAGTGTGTATATTTTTCTTTTAATCTTTTGTCGTGTCATGTCACATGTCAAATTAACCTTCCAGGAGGTTTTTTTGGACTCAACCTTTGAATTTTTTTTGTACCATTGTAGATTTTTCATTTTTAAAATGTGTAAAATATCATCCATCCATACATTGTTGACAGCTCCCTCTACTCTGGGTACTTCCTCTACTCCTGACTGACTTTGAGCAAGAGGCAAGGTCAATTTCTGCGCCCATTTCAATCTCTGGTGACAGATCTCGGTGGGGTACACCCTGGACTGGTCAATCGTCAGTCCCGGGACAATGAAATGCCAGTTCGCTCTTGTGTATTTTGTCGCATGAACAAGCCATAAAACCATCTAAAACGTGGTCTTCTCATCTCCACTTTGTCTCACTTAAAAGTGCATTTGTGCAAAGCTGCACATAGTTATCATTCCCCAACATTTTTAAACAATCGCAAGGGAATATTTGTGAAGCACCAGCCGGCCGGTAAAGCTCAGACTTTCCAGGGCTCTCGTTCAGCAGTGCGGCAGGCCAGTGAAGACCAATGGAAAATCAATTTGACTGTGTTTAAGTGAGGCCAAAGGCGATCTCGTGATTATGGCCAATAAAGGGAATTAGATCAATGTTTATTTTTGTCTTTATTTAGGTGACTTCTAATGCGGCAACCTGATCATATTTATCATTAGGGTATCAAAAGAATTACTGTTGATTTATACATAAGAACATTGGAGTGTACGGCTGCTCTTACTTTTGTGGCAGCGAAATCATTTTATGGATTACTCAAACCACCTCCATCAATTTTAAAATTGCCTGTTCAATAGATGTCAATAGATGTCTCTGTGGACATGTATGGACCAATGTCCCTTGTCTGCAGCACATTAGTCTTTTGACTGCTAAAAACATTCTGTGCAATTTATTTGTCAAAAGACACAAATTTGAAGCCACTCAGTAATCACCTCAAGGCACATAAAATCAGTCTGAAATGAAAGCATAATATGAGCGAAGCAGATGTTTGTACAGAAAAGGCAGGTAGGTGCGATTGCTTGCAGCATTTCAGCCTCACATGACAAAAAAGTGTTGTCATTTTACATTAAATTTTCAAAGGCAGCGCCACACATTTCAACACTTGGATTCTACACATCTCCGAGCGGGTGATAATTCTGTCTGGTAGTCTGTGTTTTGACAGGTCATTACTTCATAAAGTCATTTTCCTCAAAGAATTTGATCTTAGAAATGTTTTAAAAGCGACACATGCATGCCATTCAACACATTCAACTACAAACGGGAAGCTTATATATTCAATGTGAGACATCTCAACTCTTATAGACCCTCGCAAAAGGAAATACAGCATCATACTGTCATCCTATACTAGCCCCATTACCGGACTCCAGACTCTACCATATCTCACACCCGGAACAAGAAGCCCTGAGCACATACATAGACTCTTCCCTTGCGGCAGGACTTATCCGACCCTCACGTTCCCCGCTCGGCGAAGGGTTCTTCTTTATTGAGAGGAAAGACAGATCCATGCGTCCGTGTGCCGACTATCGGGGTCTTAACGACATCACCATTCGCAACACATACCCTCTCCCCCTCATGGATTCAGCCTTCGCGCCTCTTCAATCTGCGACCATTTTTACCAAATTGGATTTACAAAGTGCATATCATCGGGTTCGCATCAGAAAGAGGGACGAGTGGAAAACCGCATTCAAAACGCCCTTGGGGAATTTTTAATATCTGGTGATGCCGTTCGAACTCACCACCGCTCCCGCCGTATTAAAAAACCTCAGCAACTATGTGCTCAGGGACTTTCTCAACGTTTTTGTGTTTGTATACTTAAATGACATCCTCATTTTTTCCAAATCTCCAGAAGAACACCGGCAGCACGTCCGACGGGTCCTGCCACGGCTCCTGCAAAACCGGCTCTACGTGAAGGCAGAGAAGTGCGTGTTCCACGTCCACTCTCTGTCTTTTTAGGGGTTCGTCGTGGAGCAGGGGCAGATCCGGGCCGATCCCGCCAAAACCAAAGCGGTGGTCGAGTGGCCAACCCCAAAGACGCGCAAACAACTCCAATGATTTTTGGGGTTTGCCAATTCTACCGCCGCTTTATCCGCGGTTATAGTCAGAAGGCACTCCCCCTCACGAACCTCACTTCCACCAAGGTCCCATTCAGGTGGACACCCAACGCAGAGGGGGCATTTAACCGCCTCCGTTAAGCCTTCTCCAACCCTCCGGTCTTATGTCACCCTTACCCGGACCTGGCGTTCGCGGTCGAGGTTGACGCATCTGAGTCCGGAGTGGGGGCGGTCCTATCCCAGCGCTCCCTGGTCGACCAGAAGCTCCACCCATGCGCCTTCTTCTCCCGCCGGCTCAGCCCCGCGGAAGTCAACAATGACGTGGGGAACCGAGAACTGTTGGCGGTCATCCTGGCGCTGCAGGAATGGAGAAACTGGCTTGAGGGGGCCAAACACCCCTTCACCGTATTCACAGACCACAAGAACCTGGCCGTCATTCGGTCCGCCAAGAGACTCAACTCGCGGCAGGCCGAATGGGCGCTGTTCCTCACGCGATTCAACTTTACTCTCACCTACTGCTCAGGGTCGCAGAACACCATGCCTGACACCCTATCTCGTGTCCACGAGCCGGCAGAGAAGGAGGAGGTCATCACCAACATCCTGCCGGCGCAACACATCCTGGGCGCCCTGCGGTGGGAGGTTGAGAAGAAAGTCCAGGAGGCCCTGGGGGATAACCCTATCCCCAAAGGCTGCCCGGTAGATCACCTGTTCGTCCCCCCTGCGCTACGCACCAAGGTGCTACTCTGGGGACACACCTCCAGGGTCGCCAGTCACCCGGGGGTCAACAGGATGATCCAGCTCATCGCCCAGCGGTTCTGGTGGCCGGAGTACAGGAGGGACGTCACGGAATTCGTGAAGGCGTGCCCAGCCTGCGCTCATGGGAAGGCCTCCCACCAACCCCCGGCGGGACTTCTCCAGCCACTACCGGTTCCCTCCCGACCCTGGTCCCATATCTCCGTCAACTTCGTTACAGGTCTCCCCCCGTCCCGTGGCAAGACGGTCGTTCTTGTCCGCTTCTCGAAGTCGGCCCACTTCATCCCGTTAACCAGGTTACCGTCCGCCATCGAGACGGCTCAACTCCTGGTTAACCATGTCGTCCGTCTCCACATGTTTCCGGCGGACATCGTGTCGGACCGGGGACCGAGGTTCGTGTAGGTATGGAAACGTTTCTGTCGGTCCCTATGGGCGTCGACGAGCCTGTCGTCTGGCTACCATCCCCAGACCAACGGCCAGACGGAGAGAAAGAACCAGCACCTGGAGGCGGCTCTCCGGTGTGTGTGCCTTCACAGTCCTGCGTCGTGGGCCCTCCGCTTTCCCTGGGTGGAGTACGCCCACAACACCCTGGTCTCCACAGCCACAGGTTGGTCCCCGTTCATGTCCGCCTGTGGTTATCAGCCGCCTCTGTTCCCAACCCAGGAGGGCCAGGTGGAGGTCCCGTCCATCGAACACCACCTGAGACGGGCCCATCGAGTGTGGAAGGAGACCAGGGCCGCCTTGTCTCGCACGGCGTCCCAGAACCAACTGGTCGCGGTCTGCGAGACTAATAAAGGCAAATCCAATCCAATCGTCGTGGCCTCCAGGCACCCAATTACCAGGTTGGGCAGGAGGTGTGGCTGTCCACAAGGGACCTCCGGTTGGCCGAGACTTCGGCCAAATTGGGCCCAGGTTTCACTGGTCGCTTTCCCATCGAGGCCATCCTCAGCCCGGTCTCGGTGAAGCTCCGGCTGCCACCTACGATGAGGATCCACCCGGTCTTCCACGTCTCCCTCCTCAAGCCAGTGGACACCAGCACCATAGCTCCTACACCCGCCCCCCCGGATGTTGGACGATGGTCCGGTCTACACCGTACGGGAGATTCTGGACTCTAGGCGCATGGGCAGGGGAGTGCAGTACCTGGTCGATTGGGAGGGCTATGGGCCCGAGGAACGTCAGTGGGTTCCCCGTTCCTGAATCCTCGACCCATCTCTCACCCGGGCATTCCATTTGGCTCACCCCTCCAAACCGGGTGGGCCGCCAAGAGGCGTCCGTTCAGGGGGGGGGACACTGTCACATCCTCGTCGACGCCAGGAGCGTGTCCCTCCCCTCCTGTCTCTTCCTCCTATGCTCCTGGAGCAGGCCCCTCCCTTCCTGGCACTCCGGAGTCAAGCACGTGTACCCCATTTCCTTAATTGTGCCTTCTCGCTATAAAAGCCACCCTTACCGTTCTGTTGTTGTCGGTGTATTCCAGGAAGTTCCCCGTCACCCATCCGTACGCAGGTCTGTTTTGCTCTCTACCTTGCCTGATTTTCTGTTTTTTGCCACGTGTCTTAGTAAAGACTCTTTTTGGAATCACTGTCTCCACCGTGTATTTTGGATCCGACCTTTACCACCTTCCGTCGTCCCTCGAGTCCTGTCGCCACTCCTCCCGCGGACGTGACACTTTTTCCATGAAAAAGATGCACCGGACTATAAGGCACAACTTCAATGAATGAAATAGTTTTCTAAATATTATAGGTAAATAGTTAAAAGTTTTCCAAATAGAGTGGGGCCTTGGCTTACGAACTTAATTGGTTCCCGGACAGACTGTGTAAGGAGAAAAGTGTGTATCCCAAAAATTAATTTCCTATAGGAAACCATTAAAATTAGAATAATCCGTTCCCAGGTCTCCATAAAATATAATTTTCAACTAAATAAGCCTTAAAACTACACACAATATACCTTATTCTATGTATAATACATGTGCTATTGGATTGTAATGAAAGAAATACACTGCACTGTATAATAAAGTCACTTTATTTACATTTGTGATGGTCGTTGATGGCTCTTAATTGACACCTGTTGCTTTCGGACTTGTAAGGTCTTACAAAACTGAGGCATCACATTATCATTCATGTTGATGATTCTCATAGCCACAGTCTTTTCTGGATGGAACTGTTCAATAAAAGCCCCTTAGACAACATTGCCTTGATGCTCTCACTTGATGCTGCAACTCCTTGCTTCTGATTGTCCTCTTGAAGGCAAATCAGAATCAGAATCAGAATCAGAATCAACTTTATTGCCAAGTATGTAGGACACATAAGGAATTTGTTTCCGGTAGAACACGCTGCACTCATATCGTCGTCAAAAAAACTGCTAAGTGGCACTATACAGTTCCATTTTGGCTACTGTTGAAGAGTTCAAAGAGTTAATGGCTTGGATGGAACTGTTCAATAAAAGCCCCTTAGACAACATTGCCTTGATGCTCTCACTTGATGCTGCAACTCCTTGCTTCTGATTGTCCTCTTGAAGGCAAATCAGAATCAGAATCAGAATCAGCGTGTTCTACCGGAAACTGTTTAAATGTCTGCTGGATTTGGTGCGCATGGATCGGTAGCGCCTGCCTGAGGGGAGTAGCTGGAAAAGGTGGTGGACAGGGTGCGGAGGGTCCAGTAGGATTTTCCGCGCCCTTGTTCGGATTCTTGCAGTGTGCAAGTCCTCGAGAGTGGGTAGGGCGGTGCCAATGATTTTTGCCGCCGTCCTAACTGTCCGTTGAAGTCGGATTTTGTCCATTTTTGTGGCGGCCCCGAACCAAACGGTGATGGAAGAACACAGGATGGATTCGATGACAGCCGTGTAGAAATGTTGCAGCACCTCCTGTGGCAGGCCATGCTTCTTTAGCAGCCTCAGGAAGTACATTCTCTGTTGGGCCTTTTTCAGAATAGAGTTGGTGTTGACCTCCCACTTCATGTCCTGGGAGACTGTGATTCCCCGAAACTTGAAGGTCTCAATGGTTGACACAAGGCAGTTGGATAGTGTGAGGGGTAGCTGTGGTGATGGATGTTTCCTGAAGTCCACGATCATCTCAACTGTCTTGAGCGTGTTCAGCTCCAGGTTGTGACGGCTGCATCAGAGCTCCAGCTGCTCCACTTGTTGTCGGTACGCAGACTCGTCGCCGTCTTTGATGAGACCGATGACCGTGGTGTCGTCTGCGAACTTTATGAATTTGACAGCTGGGTGCGTTGAGGTGCAGTCGTTTGTGTAGAGAGAGAAGAGCAATGGAGAGAGGACGCATCCCTGCGGGGCTCCAGTGCTCATGGTTCGTGTTGTGGATGATATATTTCCCAGTCTGACCTGTTGTGTCCGTCCTGTCAGGAAGCTGAGGGTCCACTGGCAGATCGTTGGGACACACTAAGCTGGAGAAGTTTGGGGATGAGGAGTTCTGGGATGATGGTATTGAACGCAGAGCTGTAGTCCACAAACAGGATCCTTGCGTAGGTTCCTGTGTTGTCAAGGTGGTCGAGGATGTGGTGCAGTCCGATGTTGACTGCATCCTCCACAGACCTGTTGGCTCACCCCTCCAAACCGGGTGGGCCGCCAAGAGGCGTCCGTTCAGGGGGGGGACACTGTCACATCCTCGTCGACGCCAGGAGCGTGTCCCTCCCCTCCTGTCTCTTCCTCCTATGCTCCTGGAGCAGGCCCCTCCCTTCCTGGCACTCCGGAGTCAAGCACGTGTACCCCATTTCCTTAATTGTGCCTTCTCGCTATAAAAGCCACCCTTACCGTTCTGTTGTTGTCGGTGTATTCCAGGAAGTTCCCCGTCACCCATCCGTACGCAGGTCTGTTTTGCTCTCTACCTTGCCTGATTTTCTGTTTTTTGCCACGTGTCTTAGTAAAGACTCTTTTTGGAATCACTGTCTCCACCGTGTATTTTGGATCCGACCTTTACCACCTTCCGTCGTCCCTCGAGTCCTGTCGCCACTCCTCCCGCGGACGTGACACTTTTTCCATGAAAAAGATGCACCGGACTATAAGGCACAACTTCAATGAATGAAATAGTTTTCCAAATATTATAGGTAAATAGTTAAAAGTTTTCCAAATAGAGTGGGGCCTTGGCTTACGAACTTAATTGGTTCCCGGACAGACTGTGTAAGGAGAAAAGTGTGTATCCCAAAAATTAATTTCCTATAGGAAACCATTAAAATTAGAATAATCCGTTCCCAGGTCTCCATAAAATATAATTTTCAACTAAATAAGCCTTAAAACTACACACAATATACCTTATTCTATGTATAATACATGTGCTATTGGATTGTAATGAAAGAAATACACTGCACTGTATAATAAAGTCACTTTATTTACATTTGTGATGGTCGTTGATGGCTCTTAATTAACACCTGTTGCTTTCGGACTTGTAAGGTCTTACAAAACTGAGGCATCACATTATCATTCATGTTGATGATTCTCATAGCCACAGTCTTTTCTGGATGGAACTGTTCAATAAAAGCCCCTTAGACAACATTGCCTTGATGCTCTCACTTGATGCTGCAACTCCTTGCTTCTGATTGTCCTCTTGAAGGCAAATCAGAATCAGAATCAGAATCATCTTTATTGCCAAGTATGTAGGACACACAAGGAATTTGTTTCCGGTAGAACACGCTGCACTAGTATCGTCGTCAAAAAAACTGCTAAGTGGCACTATACAGTTCCATTTTGGATACTGTTGAAGAGTTCAAAGAGTTAATGGCTTGGATGGAACTGTTCAATAAAAGCCCCTTAGACAACATTGCCTTGATGCTCTCACTTGATGCTGCAACTCCTTGCTTCTGATTGTCCTCTTGAAGGCAAATCAGAATCAGAATCAGAATCAGCGTGTTCTACCGGAAACTGTTTAAATGTCTGCTGGATTTGGTGCGCATGGATCGGTAGCGCCTGCCTGAGGGGAGTAGCTGGAAAAGGTGGTGGACAGGGTGCGGAGGGTCCAGTAGGATTTTCCGCGCCCTTGTTCGGATTCTTGCAGTGTGCAAGTCCTCGAGAGTGGGTAGGGCGGTGCCAATGATTTTTGCCGCCGTCCTAACTGTCCGTTGAAGTCGGATTTTGTCCATTTTTGTGGCGGCCCCGAACCAAACGGTGATGGAAGAACACAGGATGGATTCGATGACAGCCGTGTAGAAATGTTGCAGCACCTCCTGTGGCAGGCCATGCTTCTTTAGCAGCCTCAGGAAGTACATTCTCTGTTGGGCCTTTTTCAGAATAGAGTTGGTGTTGACCTCCCACTTCATGTCCTGGGAGACTGTGATTCCCCGAAACTTGAAGGTCTCAATGGTTGACACAAGGCAGTTGGATAGTGTGAGGGGTAGCTGTGGTGATGGATGTTTCCTGAAGTCCACGATCATCTCAACTGTCTTGAGCGTGTTCAGCTCCAGGTTGTGACGGCTTCATCAGAGCTCCAGCTGCTCCACTAGTTGTCGGTACGCAGACTCGTCGCCGTCTTTGATGAGACCGATGACCGTGGTGTCGTCTGCGAACTTTATGAATTTGACAGCTGGGTGCGTTGAGGTGCAGTCGTTTGTGTAGAGAGAGAAGAGCAATGGAGAGAGGACGCATCCCTGCGGGGCTCCAGTGCTCGTGGTTCGTGTTGTGGATGATATATTTCCCAGTCTGACCTGTTGTGTCCGTCCTGTCAGGAAGCTGAGGGTCCACTGGCAGATCGTGGGGGACACACCAAGCTGGAGAAGTTTGGGGATGAGGAGTTCTGGGATGATGGTATTGAACGCAGAGCTGTAGTCCACAAACAGGATCCTTGCGTAGGTTCCTGTGTTGTCAAGGTGGTCGAGGATGTGGTGCAGTCCGATGTTGACTGCATCCTCCACAGACCTGTTTGCCCGGTAGGCAAACTGAAGAGGATCTAGCAGAGGTCCGGTGATGTTCTTTAGGTGGTTCAGCACGAGGCGTTCAAAGGACTTCATGACCACAGACGTCAGAGCGACAGGTCTATAGTCGTTCAATCCCGAGGGTGCTGGATTCTTTGGAACTGGGACGATAGTAGACTGTTTGAAGCAGGATGGGACTTCACACTGCTCCAGGGATCTGTTAAAGATTTGTGTGAAGACCGGAGCCAGCTGGTCAGCGCAGACGCTCAGGCAGGAGGGGGACACTCTGTCAGGTCCTGCAGCTTTCTTGATCTTCTGCTGCTTGAAGAGCCGTCTAACGTCCAGTTCGTGGATCTGTAGGGCAGAGGGCGGAGATACGGTAGTTTCTGGTAATGGTGGGCAGACCGGGGAAATGGTGGTGTCCTTTTCAAATCGGCAAAAGTATGTATTTAACTCATCAGCCATACCATTGTTGTACACTGCTTGGGGGGAAGGTAAACGAGAATTTGTTATTGCTTTCAGGCCATTCCACACCGATGCAGAGTCGTTAGCGGAGAACTGTTTGTTAAGCCTCTCCGCATAACTTTTCTTTGCGATGTTAATTTCCTTCGTCAGCCTGTTTCGGGCGAGTTTGTAAACTGCTCGATCGCCGCTTTTAAATGTGGATTCTTTCTCTTTCCTAAGTTGCCTGAGTTTGGGAATGAACCATGGCTTGTTGTTGTTGAATGAGCGGAAGGACTTTGTTGGTACACACATGTCCTCACAGAAACTGATGTATGATGTTACAGTGTCTGTGTATTCATCCAATGTGCCCGTTGAAGTTTCAAAGACGCTCCAATCAGTGCAGTCTAAGCATTCTTGTAGCGATAACTTTGCTTCATCTGTCCATGTTTTAACTCAAATCAAATCCTGTGTGTTGAAGACCACATTATGAACAGCAACAAGTTCCTCGATGTCATCTGCATCCACAACATGTCCCATGTTCTGTCCAATGGAAACAATGTCGTTCAAAATGACAGAGTCATGAGGATCAAATCCTTCAACGTCCCTCTCAAGGATGCATGCGGGCCACAAATTATTCCATGCTGCTTTCAAGGATCGAAGGGTAACATGCCAAGCCTTTTCTATCATCTGAACACAAATGGTCCTTACAATAATCCCGAAGGAATAGTTCGGTGACATTAGTCACGTGAAAGCATCAAGTAAATAAAGCCTTTGTGTAAAGCTTTGTTGCGAAGGATGGTAGCAATGGTGGACTTAGCATATCGGTACTGGGCCACAAAATCAGACAAACGCACACCTCGTTCGTGTTTCTCAATGATCGCCTTCTTCTCCTCGACTGTAATTTTGTTTTGTGTCTTCTTCGGCTGAACACGAGCCTGTGCTGGGGTCTTTTTTGGTCACATAACAGCAAAAGTATCCGTAAAATTTGTTGAAGAGGACCGACGTGTGCATTCAGATAAAGGGGGTGTGGAAAGGTAGGCCGGCTGGGCGCTGTTTGGTCATGTGCTTTGGTGTTCTCCCGCTGAAGATTACTCCGCCAGCCGTGATGGGGCGGCGCTCAATGTGTATCCCGAAAAGTAGTGCTCATGCCAAGGTTTAATTTTCATAAATTTAACGTTCGTAAACTGAAAATTTCATAAGGCAAGGTGTTCGTAAACTGAGGCCCCACTGTATAAGCCACGTATAAAGTTACAGTAGGGCAGCCTGGTTGTCGAGTGGTTAGCACACCGGCTTCACAGTACAGAGGTCGCTGGTTCGCGTCCCAGACCGGCCTCCCTATGTGGAGTTTGCATGTTCTCCCCGGGCCCGCGTGCGTTTTCTCCGGGTCCTCCGGTTTCCTCCCACACTCTAAAAACATGCATGGCAGGCAGGTGTGAGTGTGAGAGTGACTGTTGTATGTCTTTGTGTGTCCTGCGATTGGCTGGCAACCAATTCAGGGTGTCCCCCTCCTTGTGCCCGAAGACAGCTGAGATAGGCTTCAGCACTCCCCGCGACCCTAATGAGGAATAAGCGTTATGGATAATGGATGGATGAAAGTTACAGTAGAGGCTGGGGTTACACACTACTTCTTCTACGGAGGAAAATTGAGTCGGTGGTTGCTGACAAGAGTTGCGAGGCCTGTCGTGGCTCAATATTACTCCACATATAAGGCGCAGGGTCATCTTTTGAAGAAAATTAAGGTTTTTGAGTGTGCCTTATACACCGGAAAATACGGTAATACATTTAATGCAGAAAATAGTGTCTTGGTCTTTCTGATCCCTGTCAAGGTCAGATTAGTTTCGATTTCATTCAAAGAATTGCTCTTAACAAGTTTAATTGCTGAGAAAAAAATGGACACCACACATAAACAAGGACAAAACATTATAGGCAATGTTAGTATAAGGTCTCAAGAGGGTAAAGAAACTATAGATTCCACTTTTTATTCATAAAGTTATTCAAGTGAAAAGGACCTGCCCTCACCTCCATACCACTGAGACTACAGGCGTTCCTCACAGGCGGGAATTAATGTTCTTCACCACTCTTCCAACTGTTTCGTCTTTTAGCCCAACGTTGTATAATGAAGGAATCATTATTACCTGAATGCCCCGCTTCACAAGCCTCCCAACAATTCTCATACTCCTGTCCGACCCCCCCCCCCCCCCCCCCCCCCCCCGAAGACGGCACTTTGAACGAGGTCCATATCTCCAAGGCCTAATTAGAAGGATGAATCTGCTCTTTCAGAATTGTCTCCAAAGTTTGACGACAATTTACGCAATCATACATAGAATAATGCAGATATCTGAACGGGACCTTTCAGTAAACATCACACCCGTTTTCATAGCAGCTAAGGTGGAGACGGTTTGTTTTTACAGTTAAAGATGACATGAAGTAGAGTGTTCTTAACTTAATCACCACCTTGTTTCGCCACATTTGCATATATTTACATATTAATTGGATCCACGATTAAAATTGGTTTCGTAATTTTAATTAAGTGTCCACAAAGGTATATGATTAACGCTGTTTAAAATACAGCCTGACATAACAAGAAGCAAAAAAGGCTCTTTGCTGCAGATTCCTTATAACACCTCTCCCTTCTCCCCGACTCACTCCCCCTGCTTTCAAAAGGGAGGGGATTACTTACAGGGAAAGCCTGTTTCATGATAACAATGTTTTAATCTGCACAAGATTAGGCAGCTAAGGAGAGGGAAGAGCGGGTGATGGTGGTAGTGGTGGTGGTGGGGGGGGGTCTCCAAATCAGTTTCTCAAGGTTCATATTCTGTCACCATGTTTCAGGGCCTTGAATCCATGTATAGATATATTGGGGGTTGGACGTCCCAATAATCCAAGGAGCTAAATTTTCTAACAGGTTCAGGATGAGGGACCATGCCAAACAGGGCTAAAAGAATCCTTATGACATCTTCAATGTTTGGAATATGTTTTCTCCCACTCAGACGTGGGTCACGAGGACCACTCAAGGCAGGTTGGACTTGGGGTAGGGCTGGAAGATACGCACCAAATCAATTGGACCTTCCCCATTTTGTTTACAATCAGGATTGAAATAATACATAAATAGGAGTCAAATTGTACCTCTTATAAACAGTTATTTTTTCTTCTTTTTTTAAGACTAAATAAGGCACATTCTCACTAGGAGGTATGAGGCGATGCTGTGATTGTAGCATGCGTAGTCGTGCTGATGTTTTTTTATGTGCAAGCTTCCTCCTGTGTTGCAGAAAAACAGGAGCCAACAGCACATAGGATGATTTCTTTTGATATTGCGCGTCGGCATGTTATGCTGGCCTCTACGTGCACAACGCCCTGGGCCGCTAAAACACTGCATTTTTTTTCTCCCGCACGCTTAATGATCTCAGCTTTCGCCAAGTCCAATGGCCTGACATGTAACGCAGCAAGACTCAAGCCGCGTTTTTTTTTTTTATTATGCAATTACACCAAAGTCAGGGTATCATCGTGGGGACGTTTCAGAAATGCAATATTACCTCATTTGCTCTTTGGTGTGGTCTGGAAGGTTTCTCAGAGACATTTGGAAGCATTTTACTCATAAAATACTTAACCATTTAAGTGATAGGATACAGTTTCCTGCATGGTTTGGTCGCTGCTGCAAACCACATAGGAGGGAAAAATTACTGTAGGTTGGTGCATTCTCTCCCTTCATCTGTGGGGCAACAAATAATTTCCCAGTCTTCAACCACAAGAAGTCAGTTGAAAAGGACACCGCTTCGGTGGTGCCAAATATGCATTTCAGAATGCCTTTTTTTTTTTTCAATCCGACCAGTGCCGATGACACTTTTTAAATAGACAAATGGGGCTGCCTCTTCCTTTTACGGATGCAATCTGTGCACGATCATGCCTGGCATGACGCGTGTCCTCTCATTAGCAGCACTCCCAGCCACCTCTGTGATGACGAGTCTCGCTGTCATCCAGTCCAATCCTCAAAGCTGTCTTTTGGGAGCCCTCGGAGTTATGGCATTAGCTGAGCTTTCTTCCTCAATCCCACCTCCGCCCTCACTCTTAAATTGCTGCTTCTTGAGTTACAAAGCTGTTTTAATAGGTACAACCTGTCCCTGCCCTCAGATAGGAGGTACCTCACTGAGTTGCTCTTTTGTGCACCACCCCACGATGCATCTTGTCACACGCAATTCCTGGCCCAGTGATCCTTGGATCCTGAGTGCCATTCCCAGTGCCAGAGATCTAAATGTGTTTTATATTTCTTTCTTTTTCTGTTGACATAACAGGAATTCCAATCTTGGCATTGTATGCCCGTAGCACACATACACTGACAATACCATAGCAAATTAATTTATATATTTACCTCAAGCATCTTCAACATGATGTCAACAAAGTTTTTCCAGGAATGACTTTTATTTTCCGTATTTTCCGGTGTATAAGGCGCACTGGAGTATAAGCCGCACCCCCAATGAATGGTGAGTTTTTAATGTTTTTACATATGTAAGGCGCACCTTTAATGAACGAAAAAGATTTTCTAAATATAATATATAAATATATTAAACATTTACAAATATAGGGCACACCACATTATAAAGCACTACAGTAGAGGCGTGGGTTACACAGAACTTCGTTTGCAGGGGGAAATCGAGTACGGTGGCTGCTGACAGTAGTTGCCAGACCTGTTTTGGCTCAATATTACTTCACATATAAGGCACACCTGCATATAAGGCGCAGGGTCATCTTTTATAGTAAATAAAGGCTTTATACGCTGGAAAATCCCGTACATCCAAATAAGATCTATTCTGAAAATCGTTAATAGATTGCATTCAACAAGATGGATCAAAATAATAGAACAGTGCATTACCGGTTACTGTACTTTAAATAACACAAAATAATTAAATACAACATTGTATATGAAATCCAGTAAATCTTAAAAAAAACTGCAGGCTGGGTGGCTACATGCTCCCATTACTACGGTGGCACATCAACACTTGATGATCTGAATTAAAGCCACCTTTGTGCCCTAATAGAATTTCTCAACATAAAAGCAAGTGAAATGGAGCTCTGCAACTCTGCTCACCTTTGCTGACACCGCGCCAAACACTTATCCACTCTCTAGTGTGCGTTTAAGAGCCACTCCTGGGAATCACACATACATAATGAAATTACTTGGGCACAAAGATATCGGGTCAAACTCTTAAGGAGATTAGCATTATATGCCCATGTTGCCAATTATTCACGAATTTACCTGCATCGGCGAGACCTACAGGATGTCTCTCCGTCCTTTCTGATGTCAACGGCATGATAAGAGTGGATAAAAATTGAGTTAACGTGCACACTGATTAGCAATGTCAAGATGAGACATCAATCAGATCAAAATGAAATCTCAGGAATGTACCAGAAACAGACGTCTCATGGTTTTTCTGCTCATTTTTACTACGTTTGGTACTTTCTGAAAGATTTAACAGCAGTTTGTATTGCCAAGCAATAAACAAACATGTTTTGAGAAGCTCAGTAGTATAAAGAAACACTTTACAGTTTACTGAGGAAGCCTCACCGTTAGCCATCAAGCATGGTTTTCAGATATAGACAGAAAGTCAAGACAAGACAGAAAATGAAGAAGCAATAACCACTGATATAAAGTAAAATAAAAAAATGTAGCCACAAGGGGGCACAAGCCAGTGTCTTATTGTGCCGGTCCCAAGCCCAGATAAATACAGAGGGTTGTGTCAGGAAGGGCATCCGACGTAATTTTTTTTGCCAAAACAAACATGCCAATCAAACCTCTGAATCCCATTCCGGATCGGTCGAGGCCCGGGTTAACAATGGCCGCCCTGTTGACCTTCAGGGTGCCAGTGGAAAATTGACTACTGTTAGTCGAAGAAGGAGAGGAGGGAGGTGTGCCCGGAGGAAAAGAGAAATGGAACGCCAAGAGTATAGAACGAAGAGTAGGAACTTTGAATGTAGGAACAATGACAGGTAAAGGTCGAGAACTGGTTGACATGATGCAGAGAAGGAAGGCAGACATACTGTGTGTCCAGGAGACCAGGTGGAAAGGGAGCAAGGCTAGAAGGTTAGGGTCAGGGTTTAAGTTGTTCTATCATGGTGAAGACAGAAAGAGAAATGGAGTTGGGGTAATCTTAAAAGAGGGGTTTGTTAGGAATGTCTTAGAAGTAAAAAGAGTATCAGATAGAATGATGAGTCTGAAGCTAGAAAATTGAATTCAATGTTTTTTTGTGGGTATGCCCCACAAGTAGGATGTGAGCTGGCGGAGAAGGAGAAATTTTGGTTGGACTTTTAAACAGCTGGGTTTTGAGGGGGGACGTGAAAATAGGAAGGGCATCAATATTACGGATGTTGAGTAGAAGTAATTTCCAGAGTTTAGGAGCAGAGCGGCTGAAAGCTCTGCATCCCATCGTGGTGAGACGGGCAGAGGGCACATAGAGGGACCGAGAGGGAACGGAGATTTGAAGCAGGTCAGAAAGATAGGGAGGGGCAAGGTTATGGATGGCTTTGAATGTAAACAGAAGTATTTTGAATTTGATTCGATGTTTAATAGGGGGCCAGTGGAGTTGCTGTAGGACAGGGCTGGTGTGGTGAAAGGAGGGGGTTCTAGTGATCATCCGGGCTGAAGAATTTTGGACCAGGTGGAGTTTATGGAGAAATTTCTGATTAACACCGAAGAGAAGTGAGTTACAATAATTGATGCGGGAGGTAATGAGACTGTGGATAAGGATAGCAGCGGAGTGAGGGGTGAGCGAGGGACGGAGACGGTTAATATTACGGAGGTGGAAATAAGCAGACCGTGTTATGTTATTTATATGGGAGTGAAAAGATAGTGAGCTATCGAGGATGACACCCAGGCTCTTGATCTGAGGGGAGGGGGACACGGTTGACCTGTCAAAGGTGAGAGAGAAACTGTTAGTTTTGTTGAGGGTGGATTTGGTACTGACAAAGAGAAGTTCAGTTTTTTCACTGTTAAGCTTGAGAACGTTATGGGAAAGCCAGGATTTAATTTCTGAGAGGCAAAGTGAGAGGGATGAAGGTGGAAGAAAGGCGTCAGGTTTGCTGGAGAGGTAGAGTTGGGTGTCATCTGCAAAGCAGTGAAAGTGAATGCCAAACTTACGGAAAATATTGCCAAGATGAAGTAGGTAGATAATAAATAGAAGGGGCCACAGGACAGACCCTCGAGGCCAACCAGAGGACACAGGAGAGGACCGTGAGGTGAATGAGTTGATTTGGATACATTGTGAGCGATCAGATAGATAGGAATAAAACCAGTGAAGTCGGGTGTGTGTGATGCCTAGGGTGGAAAGTCTGCCGAGCAGGATAGGGTGGGAAATGGTGTCAAAAGCTGAGGTTAGGTCGAGAAGGATGAGGATGGAGAGTGAACCGGCATCGGCTGCCATGAAGAGATCATTCGTGATTTTTATGAGAGCCGATTTAGTACTGTGGCGGGAGCGGAAACCAAACTGGAATTGTTCGTAGAGGTTATTGTGAGTGAGGTGAGAGTGAATCTGGGACGCAACGTCTTTTCAAGGGTTTTGGTGATGAATGGAAGGTGGGAAATTGGACGTAAGTTATTGAAATCGTTTGGATCTGAGCCAGGTTTTTTCAGGATTGGAGTAACAGCTGCAGTTTTGAGTGGGATAGGAACAATTCCAGTTGATAATGAGGAGTGAATAATGGTTGAAATAAATGGGAGAAGAGAGGGTAGGCAGGACTTGATAAGGATAGTAGGGAGGGGGTAGAGTTGACAGGAGGAATTCTTGGATTTGGTGATAATGTCTCAGATTATAGAGGTATGGGGGAGTTGAAAAGCGGAAAGTGGTTGGGAAGGAGTAGAAAGGCTGGGAGGGGGGACAGAGGACCCGAGGTGCTGATGGATTTTGTTGATCTTTTCGCTAAAAAAACAAGCCGAGTGTTGCATGTATCAGATGAATAAAAGTGTGAGGGGAGAGAGATAGGAGGTTGTATGACTTTGTGATAGAGGGAGAAGAGGACCTGTGAGTTTCCAGGATTAGAGTCAATGAGTCCAGAGTAATATTGCGATTTTGCGCGTGAGATTGAGTCCTTGTAATGGGTGAGGTGAGCTGTGTACATATCCTTGTGAGTAGTGAGACCGGTCTTCCTGTAAAGTCTTTCCAGTTGGCGAGTTTTTGTATTGATGGAGCGGAGATGGGCGGTGAACCAGGGGGCGGACCAGGTTAATTGGACAGACCGGGACTTTACAGGAGCAAAGGCGTTGAGGGTGTTCGTGAGGTCCGCGTTGCACCGGGAAACAAGTTCCTCAGGGGATGAGTTGTAGTCCGGAGTCAGGGTGGCAATCATCTCAGCGAGGTTGGCAACATTGATGTCCTTGATGTTGCGATATGTGATGATACGGGGTGGTTTGGGGAGAGAGGGAGTGATGGAAACATTGAATGAAACCAGGAAATGGTCTGTTATAGGAAGTTCATTTGCTGTGCAATTATTTGGGATAAGGCCAGACATGCAAATGCGATCCAGGGTGTGGCCTTTTATGTGGGTGGGAAAGTCCGAGAATTGATGCAGACCAAAGTTGTCAAGTAAGGAGGTGAAGTCTTTAGTGAGGGGGAAGAGTGGAATTGTCCATGTGATTATTGAAGTCCCCGAGTATAATTACATTTGGTGACAGGGTGGAGAGGTGTGTGAGGAAATCAGAGAATTATTTTAGAGTCACAATGTGGTTTTGGTGCACGGTATACAGTGGCTATGATAGTGGGAGAGGGTCCGGAAATTATACATGCAAGGCATTCGAATGATAGGGTTTCCTGCAGTGAAACTTGGAGGATTTTCCATTTCTTACGGTAAATTATCGTGAGACCACCTCTGCGGCCTGAGAGGCTGGGCTTAGACATGTGAACAAAGCCTGGCGGAGTCGCGTCATTGAGCTCGGAGAAGTCTCCCGTCGTTTGCCAGGTCTCATTTATACAGAAAAAGTCAAGCTTACGGTCAATTAGGATGTCCTGGATAAGACGCCCCTTTCCCGTAAGCGAGCGGACGTTGAGGAGGCCGAAGTTGACACTGGTGGCGTCCCCACTACGAGGCGCATTAGCCGACCTAGCCATGCCGGCTAACATACGGTGATCGATGGAGCGGCTGCTCCTTCTGTGCGGAAGGCGGACGGTTGACCACAGGGAGGTGATATCCTTGGAGCCATCGAGGTGAAAGCCTCGATGTGATCCGCGGTGAATATACCTCCGGAAAGGGTGACGAGCGATTTCCGGGAACCGGAGAATCGCCAGTGGCACGCTCGTCTATTGGGAGCGGAACTTCAGCAGCTCCGCCGCCGAGTACTGTAGCCGTCCAACAGGTTGACGGAGAAGCGACATTATATTCACCAGCAACACCCAGAGATAGGCATTGGCCAGGTTAGCCCTCGACAGCGGGAACAAGTGGGTGGAGATGTTAATGCGGCTTCGTCTGTGATCCGGATAAGCGGCCGGAATCATAAGATGAATCGATAGCCAACGTTCGTCTGGTGACTGTCTGGTATTTTAGCAAGGATGAAGTGAGGAGGGCGCTGAAGAGGATGAAGGGGGGAAAGGCACTCGGGAATGATGATATACCAATCGAGGTATGGAAGTGTCTTGGAGAGGTGGCGGTGGTTTTCCTGACTGGGTTATTCAACACGATCTTAGATGGTGAACAAATGCCTGAAGAATGGAGACGAAGTGTACTCGTGCCCATTTTTAAGAACAAAGGAGATGTGCAGAGGTGTACTAACTACAGAGGAATAAAGTTGCTGAGCCATACAATGAAACTCTGGGAAAGAGTAGTTGAAGCAAGACTAAGAAAAGAAGTGAACATTTGTGAGCAGCAGTATGGCTTAATGCCAAAAAAGTGTATAACAGATGTAGTGTTTGCTTTAAGAATGCTAATAGAGAGGTACAGAATAGGTCAGAAGGAATTGCATTGTGTCTTTGTTGATCTGGAGAAAGCGTACGACAGGGTGCCCAGAGAAGAGCTGTGGTATTGCATGAGGAAGTCTGGAGTGACAGAAAAGTATGTCAGAGCAGTGCAAGACATGTATCATGACTATAAGACAGTTGTGAGATGTGCTGTCGGTGTGACGTAGGAATTCAAGCTGGAGGTGGGACTCCACCAGGGGTCAGCTCTAAGCCACTTCTTATTTGCGATGATGATGGACAGGCTGACAGACGATGTTACACAAGAATCTCCTTGGACCATGATGTTTGCAGATGACATTGTGATGTGCAGCGAGAACGGGGAACAGGTGGCGGAGAAACTAGAGATGTGGAAATATGCCCTGGAAAGGAGATTAATGAAGATCAGTTGCAGCAAGACGGAATACATGTGTATAAATGAGAGTGATACAAGTGTAAGAGTGATGCTACAGGGAGAAGAAATAAAGAAGGTGGATGATTTTAAGTACTTGGGGTCAACTGTCCAGAGCAATGGAGAGTGTGGAAAAGAGGTGAAGAAGCGTGTCCAGGCAGGCCGGAGCGGCTGGAGAAAAATGTCAGGTGTGATGGTTGATAGAAGGGTTTCAGCTAGGATGAAAGGAAAAGTGTATAAAACAGTGGTGAGACCACCCATGATGTTTGGACTGGAGACAGTGCCACTGAAGAAAAGACAGGAAGCAGAGCTGGAGGTAGCAGAGCTGAAGATGTTGAGGTTTTCTTTGGGAGTGACCAGGTTGGATAGGATCAAGAATGAGTACAGTACAAATTTTCCCATTGTGGGACGAATAAAGGTATTCTGATTCTGATTCTGATTAGTGGGACAACTCATATTAGAGGCTTTGGAGAGAAAGTCAGAAAGGCCAGACTGAGATGGTTTGGACATGTCCAGAGGAGAGAGAGTGACTATATCGGGAGAAGGATGCTGAGCCTTGAACTACCAGACAGGAGACCGAGAGGAAGACCGAAGAGGAGGTTTATGGATGTGGTCAAAGAGTACATGAAGGTAGCTGGTGTGAGAGAAGAGGATGCACAAAACCGAGATAGATGGAGGACATTGATTCGCTGTGACGACCCCTGAAGGGAAAAGCCGAAAAGAAAAGATGAAGTAAAATAAAAATGTATTTCAATACTCCTTTGTAGATTGCCAGACCTTGAATTCAAGTCTCAAACAATACTTGAAGGGTGTACATCCCCCGAGTGAGACAGAACTCTTCCTCTGATTTGCAATATTTTTGCACACAACAGAATTGGTTGACAGAAAATATCCGTCCCATCAGCAGAAATATGCAAGGCCACTCCCATACATTTGTCAATATTCTGCCTCTCAGGCAGAAAACAAAGTTTAATGCCGAAAGATCTCAGGAAATCAGACCACCATTGCCGCCACCGGCTTTGTCCTCTACCTATTTTGGTTAAAAGCTTGCTGGTAATCTTGCTCTTCTTCCCGTGCCTAGAATGCTCAAATGGAGGCTGGATTACGCCTGCTACATACTCAGAGTTTGGGATTTATTCAGAGGTAAATGAGATCGAAGGCAAACGCGCTCAGGCCCGATAATCCCTGCATTTTATCCGTATGTGTGTGTGGTAAACATGCAAAATGGCGACGAGCGAACCGAGGAATGATGCGATTGCGGATGAGAGGAAATAATCTCTCGGAAAAAAAAGAATATTTTTTGATGTTGTTTATCTAATGGAATTGCACACTGAATGGAATGCAGACAGCAAAGGTCAAAGTGAGTTGGAGCTGGACCGTGGAGCTGTGAGTTCCACGGTCAGAAAGTTTGCCTGTCTCCTTCTCACTCGCCTTTCTGTAGTTCATCCTTCAGTTTGCAAGTCATCCTTGTGGCCTTGGGCTTTTGCTGACCTGGCTCAGGCCAGTGGTATGAAAAATGCCATGTACCGATTCCCGTTGAACTCATCCCAAAGATTCAAGTTGGCAACATTCCAAGCGGCCGGGTAGCTCATCTGGCCTCCAGTCTACCGTCTGCTTGCTGCTGCTAACAGGTATCGACAGAGTTGATGGGGTGAATCATCATCTAAGAGTTTTTTTTCTTTAGTCTTGCATTGCTTGTTTTTATTCCCAAGGCACTCAAATTTCGAGTCAGGCGGCCCCAGATGTCGGGATTCTACGACCTGAAGGGATTTTCAAATGTCCTACACAAGACAAAATAACCACTACCAAACACAATCAAACCTTCGTCTGACAACACACTAAGAAGAAAGCAACACGGACTAACTGGCATTGAAGGCAATTTGTCGCCGGAGCTCATTCCCCCTTCTTTGTCCTGCGCCATCCACATTTCCCATAAGGACTGTTCTTTGGTGTAATTCATCACCAGGCCCTCTCGGCAAACCGCTCGTTCTGGCTGTGAAATATGAGGTGGTGTGGTATTTTCACACGCTTGCTCCGCTGAATGAGGGTCTATTTTGGCAGGTTCCCACCAGAGCTTTCTTTTTTTATTCTACTGCGACAACATGCCTCTGATCAAGCTGCAAACAATAATAAAGTCACAAATGACTCCCTTTGATTCCCAACATATTACAGGATGGCGTTACAAGGTGGTGCTCCCACGTGGGTCCTTTTGTACCTGTTCTCGATGGATGTCCACATTTTTAGACCATTTCTCCTCGGGCCTGGAACAGAGCACGAATTTGGCATTCCCAATTAGTAGGCCCAAAGAAAGCAGTCATCATGCATCCATTTTGTGTTCTGAATCAAACAATCTTGCTACCAGGACACAATTGTCAAACTAAAGTTAAAGTTTCCCATGTTGTGACCGTGATCATATTATAATTAATATAATATAACAGATACAGATTTTTTTTTTTTTTGGTTGGGAGCAAATTCGGTGCCATTGGATTGTAATTGCTGGACAACTCTGGGGGCAATTGTGGTTTTTTGCGCCTCTAATGGGCAGCATTTTCACAGCCACACTTTGTTCAGCGGAAAGGTCGGTGCTGTTGGACAGTCTGCGGCTGGATGGATGCATGGCTTGAGGAGCCCGCGATGAGAGGGAATTGAGCGTCAGTGCAGAGCGCCGATGCGTATGTGGAACTGTTGCGGCATGGAATTGAAGCGGATTCACGTGGGACAGGAGATTTAAGACAATCTCTACAGCTACAGCTTTTTTTTGGTTTTCAACATTTAGCTTGTAGCAGACGTGCAAATTTCACCATTACGTCCCTGATCCACAACTGGTGAAAAGGACGCTTTAATCCTCTATTCCTTCATCTAGAACTGCTTCATACAACAAACAGGGTGCAGAAAGTGTTTAAGATTGAATGACTGTGTCTTTGTGTTGTCATATTATTTTGTTCTTTTGTTCTTTTGACTTCAAGTTGGTGCTGCAATAGTGGCTACCTTTCCAGCAGCTCCTGTATTTTGTTTTCCAACGTCTTCCATTCCTTCCCTCTTCCTTCCATAACTTTGCTGCTCCGAAATGTAAATTTCTTCACTATGAGATTTCATTTTAAATTGGAAGCTGCCGAAAACAGTGAAATGTTGCACCAAAGGTGTACAGATAATGTTTGGTGAAGAATATCCTTGAATTCTGTGAACATTGAAGGAAAAAGGATTAGGGTAAGGGATGTTGCATTGAATTTGCCCCCTGGGAGAGTGGAGGGTTAGTGAATTTTGGGGAATTTTGTAGAATTTTTCACCTCTGGCATCATGCATCTTATAAGCGTCTTATTGGTGTATGTTTTTCAGTGTGACATGAGTGTTAACCAACCATCCCACTGACTTCTCATGAATTAAGAAAATGAGGGCTCTTTGATAGGGCTCGCTGGTGTCAGCAGTCTTTCCTTTGCCAATTATATTTTCCCAATATTTACACAAATATAACATTTAGGCGGTGCAGAGGGGGTAGTGGTTTTAGTGTGGGGGTGGGCATATACAAGAGAACCGTTTAATTCACGGTAAACAACTCAAGCACTTCAGGCCTTTAAATCCTGATAGGGAGAGGGGGAAAAGAGGGAGGTAAAGTCAGCTAGAAAGAGATGTGATCATTCGGAGGGGCCAAGAGAGTCTCTTCCCCAGTGGGAGATGCCAAATACCATATGTCCTGAGCACAACGCTTGTGTTAATCCTCGCTGGGTCCCGGCAGGCCCACATCCAGCTCTGCGACCTCAGCGACCCCCTCGGCTCTATCACCACTTTTCCTTCTTTGATTGCATCCGTTTCAGGAAAACCATAGTTTTTGTAATTGTAATTGTTGGTAAAGTTTATGATACTTCATGTTTCGACATATTGTATAAAACAATGGACATTCTCTGATGGGCAAAATATGGACATTCATTGTGTATATGGGTGCCTTATTTCAAAGTAGAATGAACCTTTGAGTGTTGTGATTGTCAGTGTTGTTGGTGATTCAGTAATGGTGACAAGGCTGTCATCATGTCTGAGTAAGTGTTCAATCCCGCTGATTGTTCTTTTGAATGTGAGTTGTGTGGGGAGGTTGCTATACAATTCAATTTTGGCCATCACTGAATGTATTTCTTATGTGTTTTTTTTCAATCAGTTATTCATAAAAATGGCAAGCCTCAGGTGAATATGGAACCTGAATATATTCTTCTTCTACTACTTCAGCTTTGTGTGATGGCTAAAGGCGTGAATAGTGAGGTGAAAAATGGAAATTAATCCACTGTGTTTGGCACCTGAGAGACATGCCCCTCTTAAGAGGCAAAATTTTCAAATCTAGAAATCAGTCAAATTCCCAAGTTGCCGTGGGGAGTGGTTCAAAAGGTAAGGAGTGACAGTGGCGGGGGTGTGAAAGGGAATAGGCAAGGTAATTCCACCCTCCTTATTTATCTCCATACATCATCCAGATGGTCTCTTCAGACACACGTGAACGTGGGACTCGAATTAGACCAGTATGTATTCATAAAAATGAATGAGCTTTTTGCTTTTTCAGTGTGTGTTTGTGTGTGTGTGTGTGTGTGTGTGTGTGTGTGTGTGTGTGTGTGTGTGTGTGTGTGTGTGTGTGTGTGTGTGTACACAGTGCTTAATAATAGTCAATCTGTTAATACATTGTATCTTGGAGTGAAAACAGCAGTGACGGGAAATGGCTACTTTACATCCAATGGAGTCAGACTGGGGCATCGCTTGTCTGTCGAACAGAGGAAGACGCAGAGAGGGGGAAGCGGGGGCAGTATGGGGAAGAGGTACAGGCATAGGGGTGAGGAAAAGGAAAAAGTCTTCATACTATTGTGTGCCTATAACCATCTGTCATTGCTTGCCTCGAGATGAGGCTGAGATTAGGAGGAATAAACGTTGGGGCTGCGGAGCATCGGTAAAGCCTGCAGGGCAACAGAAAAAAAAGGAAAAAAAAACATGAAGAGGAAGAAGATTGGGCCGCGTAGGAAGAGAAACGATCCGAAAAATAAAACTTGCAGGGGCTATTCTTATTCCGAGGCATTCATGGATTACTGATTGTAACCTGCATTGATAACCCGGGGGGAAATGACGGTAAATATTGCGGCATCTGTGATGATGATGATGATGATGACGATGATAGTGGTGATGATGATAGCCGTAATTAGGACAGTTGCTTGACTCAGTCAAACTGAAATGGACAGAATAAAGAGTGGAAGGAAGTAAGAAAAGGTTGATGAAAAGAAATATAGTCCTCTTTTGCCTCCCTAACGTCCTCCTTAGTCCTCTCCCTCCTCGAGAGCTTATGGAAAGGCATTTGGCGGCTCCTGAGGCATCCACGGATCTCCCCTCCTTAAATTTACCGTGAAGGATCTTGGAGTCCCATTCAGGCGGGATAGTCTCCTTTATTGCTTTTAGAAGACCAAGCTCTCAAAGTACAGTGTCATTGCTTCTGGAGAGCACAGCATTGAGACTTTTCTTTCTGCCGCCAAGATATATTATGTACCATGTTGTACAGAAACCAGCCAAGACTCATTCTCAAAGGTTTCTTAAGTTGATTTGCCCTGTTTGTGGAAGTGAATAAATGTTGTCATCTAAAAATATTTGTTCCGCTCGCTGGAACTACACGAAAACAGAGCATGGCATCAATGTGCTTTGTGTGTATTTTACTTTTGAATTTAATTTTCGTCAACTTCAACAGAAAAATATCTGCGACATGAAAATTATGCGTTAAATCATAAAATCGGACTTATCCAAGCAAATTATGGCATGACAATGGCATCTTGCATACATTTAATGTCTCGCCTTGTAAGGCTCCGGAAACACTTCCTGCTTTCCTCAACCAAACGCTATCACATAAACACATTAAAACAATTATAAATTGAATATAATTTTGATCTCCTTGACATAAAAGAATATAATGCCATAAAATAAAAAGATAACAATTTTAACAATTTAACAAAGGCTTACATGTGGTTTGTTGCATCTGTGTAAGCTCTCAGTCGTACAGGAGTGGTCCATCGATGAGAAGGTTTCTTCAGCCGTCATCTGTACAAAAGTGAAGGTTTCGGACGTTTCGCCTCCTATCCAAGAGGCTTTGTCAGCGAACTAAAGTCTGACTGGTCGTATCGGCCCCATTTATATATCCCTAATGTCCAGACATGGTGGCGTCGGACACAGCTATGATAGGTCCCTACTCTCAGGTTGGGGGGGCGCGGGACCCCTCCCTGTGGGGAAATTCAATCCTTCACAGATCACCTCAACTCTGTAGACTTCAACATTAAATTTACTCGTGAGGACATTAGAGAGAACCAACTAGCCTTCTTGGATTGTAAAGTAATTTTAAAAGAGGACAGAGCGCTAAAAACAGAAGTCTTTAGGAAGGCTACGCACACTGACCAATACTTACTTTTTGACTCTAACCACCCTTTACAACATAAACTAGGAGTTATCAGAACCCTCCAGCATAGGGCTAAACTAATACCAACTAGCACTGAAGGTAGAGAAAAGGAGTCAAAACATATCAGGAGAGCACTCACTAACTGTGGGTACCCTCAGTGGTCATTCAACAAATGTCAGAAAGAAAGAATAGCGAATGAAACCAATAATTCTCAAGATTCTAAAAGGAGAGGAGTAGCAGTACCGTACATTGCAGGAGTTTCTGAAAAATTACAAAGAGTCCTTTGGCAACGTAAAATTCCTACTTATTTCAAACCGATAAACACGTTAAGGCAAAAATTAGTGCATCCAAAAGATAGGCTACCAAATGAAAAACAAAGTAATATAGTTTATTCCATACATTGTAAGAATGAAAATTGTAAAGAGCAGTACATTGGGGAGACTCAACAAATTCTCAAAAAAAGACTTTATCAACATCGCAGGGATAATACTAGTGGGCCTCAATCGGTAGTACATTTGCACCTAAAAGCTAGCAACCACTCATTTGACGACAATGAGGTTAAAATCTTAGCGAAAGAACATAGATGGTTTGAAAGGGGGGTAAAAGAAGCGATTCTTATAAAACAACAAAATCCTTCATTAAACCGGTCTGGTGGGGTGAGGTTCAATTTGGATCGTTCATACAATAGCCTGCTCAGGCAAAACAGGTTAGGCAACTTTCGCAATGCTGATGAGGGTCGTTATGCTGATGAGGTGATACCGGGGGGAGTGGGGGTAATAGGCCAGTCGTTAGTCAGGAATGTAGGAACAATCAGTGGGGCCACAGGGAGGGGTCCCGCGCCCCCCCCAACCTGAGAGTAGGGACCTATCATAGCTGTGTCCGGCGCCACCATGTCTGGACATTAGGGATATATAAATGGGGCTGATACGACCAGTCAGACTTTAGTTCGCTGACGAAGCCTCTTGGATAGGAGGCGAAATGTCCGAAACCTTCACTTTTGTACAGATGACGGCTGAAGAAACCTTCTCATCGATGTGGTTTGTTGTTAAAATAGTTTTTAACTGTCGACAAATAAAGACAAACAGCGTATTTTCTGGTGTACTATGGCCTTGTATTGCATTGGTAATAAAGTTTTTCAAAGCTTTCATTTTGACACTCCCAATGTGCAATTTCTCAATATCAGTGATCCTCCATTTTGGACAACTAAAGCGAGGACACAGCTAGCTAGCTAGCTAGCGTTTAGAAATCAAGGAAAAACTATTCCCAATTTAAGGTAAGGTTAAAGCATTGTCATCAAATGGTGAGTAGTTTTACTTTATTTAAATGTCATTGTGCCGATGACCCATTTTATATTTCCGCTGCTGCTCACCCGTAGAAAACAAATCTGATTATCCTGTGACTGTAAAGTGTCATTGAAGGTTTTGAAAGGTGCTTATTAGTAAAATATATGTTTATTCATAATTTATCATTTTCTCTCCAAGATTCCTCTACATCAGGGGTCTCAAACACAATTTACCCAGGGGCCACTGGAGGCAGAGTCTGGGTGAGGCTGGGCCGCATCAGGATTTCCACAAGAAAATCACAGATAAAACATTCCAATGTTCTCAAAATCTTTATTTTTAACAGACAAAAAATGAATTACATGAATGAATGGAAAAATGAATAAAAAATAAATTAACCAGTAATAAATAAATAAAATAATTATAATGATCATAAGGCAGATACAGACGACTGAAAAAAAACAGGAAAACTAATTATTTCAATAAAGTTTCAAATGTCTGTATTCACAGTTCTTTAACCTTTAACTTTCTTAAAGAAAATATTGAACATGAACTAAATATGGCTTCTCTTGCCTACTTGTTCAGCTCCACACACAAGTTTCATTCATATCAAACATGCGGGCCGCACTAACATTAATCTTTCATATCAAGGTGGGGCGCAAAATATTCTTTCGGGGGCCACATTTGGCGCGCGGGCCGCGAGTTTGAGACCAATGCTGATATTGATGCTGTTGCAAGTTATGTCATTCATGTTAGCATATATCTGGGCATCCTGCACTTTCCAAAGTAAAAAAAAAAATATTTTATCGTTCTCAAGTGTAAACATCCCCTGAATTCCCCATAGTTGCGAATGTGAGTGTTAGGCACTGTGTATTGTGTGAACTCAAGAATAGAACAAAGTGGGTGCAGAAGATAACGAAGCTTGTTTTTTTAAGGGAGTCATCAGAAGCGGATGTTCCACACCTGCAGCATGTCACCTCTTCTGCCAGATACCATTAAAATAAAAGCTTGCTTGAAGTGACGACCTGCCAACACCTTGAGGATGACTCCGGAGTGATGAAGATGTTTTGTGGCTCTGCATGAGTCAAGCGGCTAGGAGGGCTGGGATATCCCATAGGTTTACATTTGTGTTCAGCCGCCTGCTCTGAGAAGTTACATTTTTACGCTTTTCCAACCACGGCCAACCAAGTGTGCGCATGGCAGTGTGTACGTGTGTCCTTCCCTCTGCCCTTGTCATATTGGTCCCAATGCTTCGGGGCTGGATGCCGGGTGGACAGCTCGGGTCAAGGTCTCCCCTCCCCTGCTTTGACCGACGGGTTGTCACGTCAACGGGTGCAGCAGGCTCAATCCGTAGGCTTTTCCTCGTGCGCGAGCCAGTGCGTGCGTGCGTGCACGTCAACACTCACCCGCTGTCTGCGTGCTAAACTAGCGTTCTCTGGCACACGAGCCCCCGCCCTCTTGTAGATTGACAGCAAGCTTTATTGCTGCTAATGCTTGCAGCTGTAGAGGCTGATCGGCAGCATCCTAGTGGGAAATGGACTCATTTCCCAACACAATGAGGGTGCGGCACACGCCCACATTTGGTCAACCATAATCTGCCATCGCTGTCTGTCCTCAAAAATCTGGTATTTCTTTTGAGTGATTCTGCGATAGAAGCACTAATATGATGCGACTAAAAAGAGCCAGGAGAGCGCGCCTCCCTCAGCAGCCCGAGAAAGTGAAAATAAACTGCATTACATTCAGTTTTTTTTACTTTCCTAATGTTGGAACCTCATATCCGTTGCGTAACATTTCACGAATCCAAAGCGTTAAGTGTTCATTAAATTGCATTGCGATTTACTGATGACCGCTTTGAGTTTTGGGTAAATTAGAATGAAAGCTCTGTAAGGCCTCGGTAGTGAATGAATCTATTTTGGAATTTTCTTCATGAAAGCCATTAGTGTTTCATGAGGCGCGGCTTCCTTGTGCTAATTGGGTGTCTATATTTCTATATCTCATTATTGGATTTATTTCATAGTGTGCTTAATAGTAAATAGTGTTTGAATTTTAAAACATACCTCTTGGGTGCAACATAAAGGGGAATTTTTAATCACATTGTCTGGAAATGAAAGGACCGGGCTTGCTTTTCTTCTCTTTGGTAAATGTAATTTTCCCAATTTTATCCTCACGAGTTTGCAGGTTTACACACTGTAACACACCCGCACCAAACAGAAAATACATTTAAAACTTATTTTTCTTTAATTGTAGATATCCATCCTACCTTGCTTGTTACAGTAGGAGAATGTCCAGATTGAGAGACAGGATGAGGGGGATGGAGGAGGGGGCATTTGATGCGGTGAACTGATCATCAGAGCAACATACTTGATGATGGCTGACCGTCAGTTGCCCTGGCAACCTCTGTATTTATGAAATATATTTTCTTCATCATTGGCTCCTGGTGGCGAGGCGTGCTAATGTAGCGCACTGTCTCTACCTGCTGATGGGTGAGGAACCGCCTTTAAGCCTGGCTTGACAATTAAGACCTGGGCGACTGTAGCCAGGGGTTAATGCCGCTCATTAAAAGAACTAGGTCATTAGCAAAGAATCAAGGCTCTTAAGGCGGCAGGGGATATAGGGTTTGAGATGTTCGGGAGGGAAGGGGCCGATGGTGGGGAGAAGGTGGGGTGGCAGTGGTGGCGTAGTAAACTGAATCTCTGTGAACATGCAGCCCCTTCCATTAATTAACCTCCCTTTTTCCATGTTGGGGAGGTGTGGTTCAAGGGAAGGGGGTGTACTGTTTCAGGAAGAAATCTTCTATTATCATATAAGCACATGGCCGTACATCAATTAATTGCAAAGCAGTGGGGAAAAGGCAAACGAGAGCTAGTTTACAGTCCTCCGTGCGGTCCCCTTCCTGAGACCGACGTCCATTATTGTGAAGATGAAGAACAAAGGATGTGGGGTGTAAAAAGCATATTAAAATTAAGGAGGGAATCATGGCAGAAATCGGCCCTGGTGTTACCACGAGGGAAAGAAGCAAATGAAATCCACGGAAATGAAAATAAATAAGCTGTGCTAATACCTAACCTTGAGGAGCCATGGCCAAACCCCTAGGTGGCTGTTTTCCAACTTCTTATTAAACCGTTATACGTAGCGTTTGACCTTCAGCCAGGAGGACAAAAAAAATAATGGACTCTTGGATTGTTTGGCGACTGTCCTGCTTTATTTTAATGAATCCTGTTGACTTCAGGAATGTCTGTTGTCAGTGGAAGTTATGGATTGAGTCAGTGGAATGTTTGAGTTTGAATCAGAAAATAATTGAGCGTCAGACCTGCTGTGAACATTGCCTGTCTTATATCGCAAACGACTGACTGTGAGTCAGGGTTTGTTAGTGTTTTCTGACATTCTACCTACTATAAATTTGAAATGGCAACAAATGACTTCATGGCTTGATTTAAATTCTGTTTGCCCAAATTTTAGGCTGTGGGAGGAGAGAGGTGTCGCACCTACAGTATTTTATGAACTGAGAAGCATAAAGGATCAATTGAAGAAGGTTGGCCATTTTCGCTTAAACTTCAGCCTAATGTGACAGTGTTTTTAAATGCTGTAATTTCTCAAGCATCATAATGAGGAACAATTTGAATTTAAATGATGAGATACTGGAGATAGCCCTAATTCACCCATACATATTTAATCTGACATATTATCTTGCTGTTGCGATAGGCTGATGTGATATGACAGCCGTCCTCCTAGACTCCATCTTGTCCAACACTCACACTTCAAGAGCGTATTGTCAAAGAATAAAGGTGACTCTTTGTGGACTGAACTGGGTTTTTGTCCGCTTTTTTTGAAAACGGGGGCCTGCTGGTAATGGTGCGGCATGTTGGATACTTTCAGCTTTCTGTTTTTGCTTGAGCGGCTTGATGTTCAGGGAGTTGGAGACCTTTTTCATGCCCCAGGGAGGGATCACATCTACCGTGTTTGCTCAGCTCAGATGTGCGACAGTTGAGATGGCACCTGACCGTGTTACATTCTCAGTGTTTGTCTGCACATAACATGGCCGATTACCCTCTGGCGTCTGTCTCATCCGCTACCTGGCACACAGCAGCGCGTAGCGTGCCGCCATGTTGCTTTTAATTGCTCTCCGGACGTTAATATGCACTCATGTTCCGAGTGTTTCATTTTCATGCGGCTGGTAAAATGATGACAAAGGCTGCAGCTAGCTGCCAGGTGGGAACAGTCCAAACATAACTTTCTCCAATAGTCTTCAATCATGGGGCAAACATGACCGGATGTGCAGGGTTGAATAAAGGCACATTTTAAAAAGTAAATTTGTACTTACTTTGGACATTTTCACTCAAGTAAAAGTAAAAAGTTGTCCTCCAAATAAATACTTGAGTAACTTCCAATTTGTTTTATTTTAATCTACTCATCCATCCATCCATCCATCTTCTGCCGCTTATCCGGGGTTGGGTGGCGGGGGCAGCAGCTTCAGTAGGGAAGCCTAGAATTCCCTCTCCCCAGCCACTTCTTTTAGCTTGTCCTGGCGGATCCAGAGGCGTTCCCAGGCCAGCTGGGAGACATAGTCTCTCCAGCCTGTCCTGGGTCGTCCCCGGGGTCTCCTGCCAGTGGGGCATGCTCGGAACACCTTACCAGGGAGGCGTCCTGGGGGCATCCTAATCAGATGCCCGAGGCACCTCATCTGGCTCCAATCGATTTGGAGGAGAAACGGTTCGACTTTGAGCCCCTCCCGGATGACCGAGTTTCTCACCTTATCTCTAAGGGACAGCCCGGACACCCTACAGAGAAATCTCATTTTGCCCGCTTGCATCCAGGATCTCGTTCTTTCAGGCACAACCCATAGCTCGTGACCATAGATGAGATCATAGATGGGATGTAGATCGACAGGTAAATTGAAAGCTTTGCTTTTTGGCTCAGCTCCTTCTTCATCGCGACAGATCGGTACAAAGTCCGCATCACAGCAGATGCCGCACCGATCCGCTTGTCGACCTCTCGCTCCCTTACACCCTCATTCGTGAACAAGACTCCCAGATACTTAAACTCCTCCACTTGAGGCAAAATCTCCTCCCCGACCCAGAGAGGGCACTCCACCCTTTTGGATTTGATTGGATTTGCCTTTATTAGTCTCGCAGTGGAGAAATTTACATTTCACAGCAGCAAAGTTATGAAAGAAATGAAAGTAGAAAAGCAAAACATAGGAGCTGCTGGAAAGGCAGCCACTCTCGCGGCGCCGTCTTGAAGTCAAAAGAACACAAAAAACTAAATAACAAATAACATGACAACACAAAGACACAGAGAGACATTCATTCTTAAGCACTTTCTGTACCCTCTTTGTTACATAAAGCAGTTCCAGATGAAAGAGGAGAGGATCAAAGTGTCTCTTCACCAGTGGATCAGGGACATCATGGTGGAATGTGCTCTGCGCTGACGCTCCTTCATTCTAATCGCGGGCTCCTCAAACCAGGTATCCATCCAGCCGCAGACTGTCCAACAGCATCGACCTTCCGCTGAACAAAGCGAGGCTGTGAAGATGCTGCCCATTACAGGCGCAAAAAAACACAATGGCCCCTTTGGTGTCCAGCGATGACAGTCGAATGGCTCCGACATTCCTCCCATTCAAAAACAGTACTGGCATATTCATGCTGCCGAAAAGGCGCAACCGCTCAGCACAGTCTCCTCCTTGATGATTGTCGTGGCCAAAAATGCTGAAAAACAATCCGTATCCATTCCACACGACGCCCAACAACACAAAGTGACAAAAGAAAACACAAAAACAAGACAAAAACAACAAAAAAAAGCAAGGCTCATCAGAGCACCTGTTGACGGCTGCCTACTCGGGCGCCATCTTGGACTCCTTTTCCGACTGAGAACCATTGTCTCAGATTTGGGGTTGCTGATTCTCATCCCAGCCGCTTTACATTCGGCTGTGAAACGCTCAAGAGAGAGTTGGAGAGCTCCACTTGAAGGCCCCAACAGTACCACATCATCTGCAAAAAGCAGAGATGCTATACTGATGCCACCAAAACGGAAACCCTCAACGCTTCGGCTGCGCCTAGAAATTCTGTCCATAAAGGTTATGAACAGAATCGGTGACTGTCACATCCTAATTGGTGTCAGGTGTGTGCTCCTCCCCTACCTGCTCTCCGGGCTCACTCACCTGATTCCAATCCCATTTATTGTGCCTTCTGGCTATATAAGCCACCCGTTCCCGCTCGGTCCTCGCCGGTGTATTCTCTCTTGTTACTCTGTCACCCAGCAGTATGCAGGTTGGTGCCGCTCGTCTATTGGGACGCCCTAGCTTCTGTTTTGCCCTGCATGTCTCAGTAAAAACCTTTCTTGAACTTATTGTCTCCATCATGTATTTCGGATCCAACCCCTTCATTTTTTTCTTCGCCCATCGAGTTATTTCGCCACTCCTCGAGCGGACATAATAGAAGGTGACATAATACACCGGCCAACTATGGATCTCGCCGATGGAGACAAGTTCATATCCGCCTGAGCCCATCAGGCGGAACGTTGTGGTTTTTGAACAACAACCCTCCGCCTTCGTTAGCGATGAGGCTAAGGTGGCTTTCATCACCAGCCTGCTCACGGGCCAGGCCGAGTCCTGGGTGTTGACCGTCCGGGAGTCCCAGCCGGAACTATGCACTTCCTACCCGGACTTTGTGGCCGAGCTTCGGCAAGTGTTCCACCACCCGGTCACAGAGTGCGAGGCTGAGGGACTCCTCCATGACTGCGTACAAGGAACGCGTTCGGCCGCTGAGTATTCCATCGCCTTCCGCATCCTGGCTGCCCGGAGTGGAGACAACGATCGGGCGCTGAGAGTAGTGTTTCGTCACGGACTGAGTGCCGCTCTCAAGGACGAGTTGACCACCCGCGACGCTGGCACCACCCTCAATGAGATGATCGATGTAGTCATCTGCCTGGACCATCGCCTCTGGGAGCGGCAGCGGGAGCAAGGCTTCCCGGTCCAGCGGAACCGGAAGCAAGCAGCGGACGACTCCACGCGGCGGCGAAGAGCAGGCGCGACGCCAGGAGGGGTTCCCAGAGCCGATGCAGGTGGGGAGCGGCAGCGATCATGCCAACCCCGGGGTTTGTCGTACTCAAGGGCCCCCGCCTAAGATCTCCGGCACCTGTAAGTCCCCGGGTAAACGGCGACCGCGGCGGCCGTCGGAGGCGTCGAGGACGGCGCCCGTCACGCGGTTGGAGTTGGACGGTGAATTATTTAGCCCGTCCAACTCCCAAGCTATACGGGCGTTAGTGGATTCGGGGGCGGACGGTGCTTTATCGACCTCCAACTGGCAGTGACATTGGTTTGAGGCATCAAGGAACTTAAAATCCCCAAGGAGATTCTCGACCTTGACGGCTGACTTTTAGCCAGGGTCACGCGAATCACCGCACCACTCAAACTCCGGCGGTCGGGCAACCATGTCGAACACCGCCGGTTTTTACTCATGCCCTGCCGCAACGTGCCACTCGTGCTGGGCCTCCCCTGGCTCAGCACCCATGACCCTTCTATATCGTGGGAGGTCCCCACCATACAGGGTTGGAGCTCCTACTGCTATGGTAACTGTCTGCGGTCGGCTACGGCAGGGCGAGATCCCTCCCGTGGCGGCTCGCCCAACGAGATCTGTCTCGAGGGTGTGCCACGTTGTTATCACAATCTGCGGGAGGCATTCAGCAAAGACAACGCGCAATCCCTGCCACCCCACCGACCGTATGACTGCACCATATATCTGCAGCCAGGGGTTCCACTACCAGGCTCCCGACTCTACCATATCTCACACCCGGAACAAGAAGCCCTGCACACATACATTGACTCTTCCCTCGCGGCGGGACTCATCCGCCCTTCGCGTTCTCCGCTCGGTGCTGTGTTCTTCTTTATTGAAAAGAAGCCCGCAAGTCCCTGTGTCTGTCTGTTGAATACCGGGGTCTGAATGACATCACCATCTGCAACAAATACCCTCTCCCCCTCATGGATTCGGCCTTCGCGCCCCTCCAATCGGCCACCATATTCACTAATCTGGATTTGCGTAGACCATACCATCTGGTTCGCATCAGAGAGGGGGACGAGTGGAAGACTGCATTCAAAACGCCCTTGGGGCATTTTGAATACCTGGTGATGCCGTTCGGACTCACCAACGCGCCCGCCGTGTTTCAAAGCCTCATCAATGATGTGCTCAGGGACTTCCTCAACGTATTTATTTGCCTTTGTGTATTTGGACGACATCCTTATCTTCTCTAAATCCGTAGAAGAACACCGGCAGCATGTTCGACGGGTCCTGGCGCGGCTCCTCCAAAACCGGCTCTACGTGAAGTCAGAGAAGTGCGAGTTCTACGTTTGCTCTCTGTCTTTTCTAGGGTTCGTTGTGGAGCAGGGGCAACTTCGGGCCGATCCTGCCAAGACCAAAGCGGGGGTAGAATGGCCAACCCCCAAGATGCGCAAACAACTCCAGTGATTTTTGGGGCCAACTTCTACCGCCGCTTTATCCGCGGTTATAGTCAGAAGGGACTTCCCCTAACCAATCTCACTTCCACCAAGGTTCCCTTTAGGTCGACACCCGACGCGGAGGGGGTTTTAACCGCCTCCGACGCGCCTTCACTAACCCTCCAGTCTTACGCCACCCCGACCCGGACCACGCGTTCGCAGTAGAGGTCGGCGCATCGCAGTCCGGGGTGGAGGCGGTATTATCCCAGCGCTCCCTGGCCGACCAGAAGCTCCACCCATGCGCCTTCTTCTCCCGCCGCCTCAGCCCTGCGGAAGCCAACTATTATGTGGGGAACCGGGAACTGCTAGTGGTCATCCCGGGGCTGCAGGAGTGGAGACACTGGCTCGAAGGGGCCAAACAACGCTTTCACCGTCTTCACCGTTCATAAGAAGCTGGCCGCCATTCAGTCCGCCAAGGGACGGTGGGCAATATTCCTGACCCGCTTCAACCTCACTCTCACCTACTGCTCAGGTTCGCAGAACACCAAGCCGGGCGCCTTATCACGCATTCACAAGACGGCAGAGAAGGAGAAGGTCATCGCCGACATCCTGCCGGCGCAACACATCCTGGGCGCCCTTAGGTGGGAGGTGGAGAAGAAGGGTCAGGAGGCCCAAGGAGGTAACTTGGTTCCCAAGGGTTGCCCGGTGGATCGCCTATTCGTCTCCCCCGCACTACACGCTGAGGTGCTGCACTGGGGACACCTCCAGGGTTGCTTGTCACCCTGGGGTCAACAGGACGATCCACCTCATCGCCCAGCGGTTCTGCTGGCCGGACTACAGGAGGGACGTCATGGACTACGTGAAGGCATGCCCCGCCTGTGCCCGTGGGAAGGTCTCCCATTAACCCCCGGTGGGACTTCTCCAGCCACTATGAGTCCCCTCCCGACCCTGGTCCCACATCCCCCTGGACTTCGTCACGGGCCTACCCCCTTCCTGTGGCAAGACGGTCGTCCTCGCTGTGGTGGACCGCTTTTCCAAGTCGGCCCACTTCATTCCGTTAACCAGGTTGTTGTCCGCCATCGAGACGGCCCAACTCCTGGTTAACCACGTCGTTCGTCTGCACGGTCCCACCGCAGTTTGTGTCCAAGGTATGGAAACATTTCTGTCGGTCCATAGGGGCATCAGCGAGCTTGTCGTCTGGCTACCACCGTCAATCCAACAGCCAGACGGAGCGCAAGAACCAGGATCAGGTTTGGCCGGGACATCGGTCAAACTGGGCCCACGGTTCACGGGTCCCTTTCCCATCGAGGCCGTCCTCAGCCCGTCTCGGTTAGGCTCCGGCTGCCACTCACGATGAAGGTCCACCCGGTCTTCCACGTATCCCTACTCAAGCCGGTGGACACCAGCCCCCTAGCGCCGACACCCGCCCCCACCCCCTCCCCGGATGGTAGATGGTGACCCAGTCTACACAGTGCGGGAGATACCTGACTCTCGCCACATGTGCAGGGCATTGCAATATCTGGTTGACCGGGAGGGCTACGGGACGGAAGAATGTCAGTGGGTCCCCCGCTCCTGGATCCTCAACCCATCACTCACCCAAGCGTTCCACTCGGCTCACCCCGCCAAACCAGGTATGCCGCCAGGGGGCGTCCGTTGAGGGGTGTGGGGGGGCACTGTCACTAGTGTCACATCCTAATTGGCGTCAGGTGTGCGCCCCTCCCCTACCTGCTCTCCGGGCTCACTCACCTGATTCCAATCCGATTGATTGTGCCTTCTGGCTATATAAGCCACCCGTTCCCGCTCGGTCCTCGCCGGTGTATTCTCTCTTGTTACTCTGTCACCCAGCAGTACGCAGGTTGATCCCGCTCGTCTATTCGGATGCCCTGCCTTCTGTTTTGCCCTGCGTGTCTCAGTAAAAACCTTTCTTGAACTTATTGTCTCCATCGTGTATTTCGGATTCAACCCCTTCCTTTTTTTTCTTCGTCCATCGAGTTCCGTCGCCACTCCTCGAGCGAACGTGACAGTCACAAAGGGCAGCCTTGGCGGAGCCCAACCCTCACTGGAAACGATTCCGACTTATTGCCGGCAATGCGAACCAAACTCTGACATTGGTCGTATAGGGACCGAACGGCCCGTATCAGGCGTTCCTGTACCCCATACTCCTGAAGCACCCTCCACACAACTCAACGAGGGACACGGTCAAAAGCTTTCTCCAAGTCCACAAAGCACATGTAGACTGGTTGGGCGAATTCCCATGCACCCTCGAGGAACCTGCTAAGGGTGTAGAGCTGGTCCACTTTTCCGCGGCCGGGACGAAAACCTTACTGCTCCTCCTCAATCTGAGGCTCGACTTTCCGACGGACCCGCCCCTCTAGAACCCCTGAATAGACCTTTCCAGGGAGGCTGAGGAGTGTGATCCCTCTGTAGTTGGAACACACCCTCTGGTCCCCCTTTTTAAAAAGGGGGACTACCACCCTTGTGTTTCAATCCAGAGGCACTCTTCCCGATGACCACGCAATGTTGCAGAGGCATGTCAGCCAGGACAGCCCCACAACATCCAGAGCCTTTAGGAACTCCGGTCGGATCTCATACACCCCCGGGGCCTTGCAACCGAGGAGATTTTTAACCACCTCGGTGACTTCAGCCACAGAGATCGGAGAGCCCACCTCGGAGTCCCCAGACATTGCTTCCCCCAAGGAAGGCGTGTTGGTGGAGTTGAGGAGGTCTTCGAAGCACTCTGCCCACCGGTTCACGACGTCTCGAGTCAAGGTCAGCAGCGCCCCATCCTCACTGTACACAGTGTTGGTGGTGCACTGCTTTCCCCTCCTGAGACGCCGGATGGTGGACCAGAATTCCCTCGAAGCGGCCCGGAAGTCGGCTTCCATAGCCTCACCGAACTCTTCCCATGCCCGTGTTTTTGCCTCGGCGACCAACGAGGCTGCATTCCGCTTGGCTAATCGATACCTGTCAGCTGTCTCAGTGGTCCCACAGGCTATATAGGCCCGGTAGGACTCCTTCTTCAACTTTACGGCATCCCTTAATCCCTTAACGAAAGTTGCCTAACCTGTTTTGCCTAAGCAGGCTATTGTATGAACGATCCAAATTGAACCTCACACCACCAGACCGGTTTAATGAAGGATTTTGTTGTTTTATAAGAATCGCTTCTTTTACCCCCCTTTCAAACCATCTATGTTCTTTCGCTAAGATTTTAACCTCATTGTCGTCAAATGAGTGGTTGCTCGCTTTTAGGTGCAAATGTACTGCCGATTGAGGTCCACTTGTATTATCCCTGCGATGTTGATAAAGTCTTTTTTTGAGAATTTGTTGAGTCTCCCCAATGTACTGCTCTTTACAATTTTCATTCTTACAATGTATGGAATAAACTACATTACTTTGTTTTTCATTTGGTAGCCTATCTTTTGGATGCACTAATTTTTGCCTTAACGTGTTTATCGGTTTGAAATAAGTAGGAATTTTATTAAATTTGGATCGTTCATACAATAGCCTGCTTAGGCAAAACAGGTTAGGCAACTTTCGTAATGCTGATGAGGGTCGTTATGCTGATGAGGTGATACCGGTGGGAGTGGGGGTAATAGGCCAGTCGTTAGTCAGGAATGTAGGAACAATCAGTGGGTCCACAGGGAGGGGTCCTCTGCCCCCCCAACCTGAGAGTAGGGACCTATCATAGCTGTGTCCGGCGCTGCCAGGTCTGGGAGATATAAAAATGGCCGATACGACTAGTCAGACTTTAGTTCCCTGACGAAGCCTCTTGGATAGGAGGCGAAACGTCCGACACCTTCAAAAAGTACAGATGACGGCTGAAGAAACCTTCTCATCGATCTAACAGTCAATGTCAATAAAAATCGGTACTTTCCCGCAATTGCAACCATACCATCATAACACCTACAGTCACGCTTCATGAAAAATACGGACGCTTCCCAACTTACGAACATTCGAGTTTTGACGTTACGATACATGCGAACATTTTTGCGCGTACAATATGTCGAAAAATGTTCGGACAGATATGCTGTAAGTTACATTTTATATTGTGCAGCTTTTTCCGCTTGCGATTGGCTGCATACTGTGCTTCACATGCACGCACACAGATACATTAGAGCAGTGGTCCTTAAACTGGGTTCGATCGAACCCAACGGGTTCGGTGAGTCGGTTTCAGGGGTTCAGTGGATCCTCTGCAGCAGAGGTCCAACCCTCATTCGTTTCTGCAGTTAGTGGGCACAGTCACTGAAAGAAGGGTTCGACGAGCATATGAAACAGGTGGGGTTCGGTGCCTCCAACAATATACCCACTGCGTAAGAAGTTCCAAGGCCTGGATGTTTATGCGACGGACACAAAGGCTGACCAATCAGCGCCCGGCTATGCTGAAGTGTTTCCAATGAGTTCAGGCCCTGATCGCCAAGCTCGCTTACGATTGGCTGCGTAGAGTATGTGGGCGGGAAGAAAATCCCTCTTGCCAGTTGAGTCTCCCAGGAGGAGGCAATTGCCGATGCACAGCAAAAAGTTGTGGCACGTGATTCGGAAATTACATGCCAGCAGCGTCAGTAATGGCTTACTGAAGGTCTAAGGACATATCTCGTCGGACTACAGTCGGTGTGAATCTATTTTACGACTGTTAGAGCGTCTGTGTTTTATACTTCCCCGTTCCGTGTTTAACTTAAACAAACATTCATACAAAATATAGCGCTGAAGCAACTTACGATCAAATTCACCTCATGAACGACCACTTGGAATGTATCTCGTTCGTAAGGTGGCGAGCATCTGTACACACACATACTAATAATAGCCACCACATTCAGAAAACCAATAGGAACAAACCTATGTAAAAAAGGAAGATTTTGAATTTAGAGAAATTGATAGATTTTTGCATCATTGTGATGTTTAGATATGATTTGAGTGGTCACTCAATCACAGTTTCAATCGGTGACAATTGATAACTCGGATTGGCTGTTGTTACTGTATCTAGTAAATCACTGCATGGGACAGAAGATGATAGATGATCTGAATGACAATTACTCCTCAGTTACCGAGGAGATTTTGAGCTCCTGACTGTGCACTTGTCCATGAACTTTGTATGGCCACTCCTCAGTGAGACGTTGCATCACACTGCTCAAAATTTCTGGCCATGCCATAGCTGTATGAAATCAGCGAATGTCACGAAACCATTGCTGACCGGCGTCCATCAGTCACTGAGTCAAAGTTAACAACAATTAACACTTGTGTCGACAGCTTTGCGAGTCTCAATCCATCTCCATAATAAAGTAAACGTGAGAGTCTGGCACGATAAGCCTGGAGTAGTAAATACAATTACAGTGAGACCTTGGTTTACGAACTGCTTGGCTTACAGACTTTTCGGTTTACGAACGTTACATTTCTGAAAATTTTACCTTGGCATACAAACTATTTTTCGGGATACACACGGAGCTGCCACAATGAGTGATGTGTCGTTCGCGAACGAGCCCGTCCTTCTAACAACAAAATGGCAGCCGACTGCACTTATTTCTCTATTCCCCGTCCCGGTCTTCGGTTAAAGCCACGTGATTGGTCAAGAACGCAGCAGGATTAAAGAGACAGGCAGACAGAGAAAGAGCGAGAGAAAACACACACACACACACACACGAAAGGGAGATTACAGAGTTTTAAACCAAAAAACAAAGTGAAAAAAAACAGAGAGAGAGTGAGGCCCTTCTCCAAAAAACAAAACGGCGTCTTCAGTTAGAGCCACATGATGGGTCAACAACCCAGCAGGGTTAAAGAGACAGGCAGACAGAGAAAGAGCGAGAGAAAACACACACACACACGAAAGGGAGATGACAGAGTTTTAAACCAAAAAACAAAGTGAAAAATAAAAGTAAAAACATAATAAAAGGTTAGAAAGTAGATGGAAAACAGTGACATTTAGACTCCTTTCAACTTTGAAATTTCAAAAGCAGGGTGTAGACTGGAAGGTTAAAATATGGCATCAATCAGGCTCCACAAAGAATCCGCACAAGTCATCTGTACACTTGATGCAAAAAGCTATCAACCCAGCTAAACAGATAACAATTGATGAAGAACTAGATACAATTATCACAAAGAAAACACCAACAAGGGGTCATTCCTCAAGATGGTGAAAGAAGAAGGTGATGTTCCTCATCAAGTGTTTAATGCTGAGGAAACCGGACACTCAATTCCATCAAGCCATTAACAACCATCACAAAGGTAAATAAAATGACTTTATTGTATAGTACAGTTTATTTCTTTAATCATAATACTCTAGCACATTTATTATGAATAAAATAAGGTGTATTTTGTGTAGTTTTAAGGCTTAGAAAGTTAGAAAGTAGTGTTTTATGTGGACCTGGGAATGCATTATTCTCATTTTAATGGTTTCCTATGGGAAATTATTTTTTTGGGATACACACTTTTCGCCTTACACACTCTTTCTGGGAACCAATTAAGTTCGTAAGCCAAGGTCCCACTGTATCTTCAAATCAAACTACTGTCAGTGAACTTTAGGGTATTGTCAAATGAACTAGAAACATCTTTTTTGGTTAACATTGTTATTGAATAAATTGCTCACATCGGTTAAAGGACAACCGACGTGACTTTTTTGTTTCCTAACTGACATCAGAAAAACATTTTATATCCTCTAAAATACCCAAAACACACAGTATATTTTTATTCAAATGCAAAACACCAATAAACATGACTTAAAGTGTCTAAAATCTGCAAAAAATTGAGCTGCGAATTGGGCATTTTCAGAAAGTCCTGCCCCCAGTTCGTGACGTCACGCCAAGACGTTTTGCATTGCTGGAGAATCAAAACAATGGCTTCAGATTCGGAGAATTTGCTTTCATGTTACACATCCAGTTATGAATATGATTCAAATATTTCAGAAGACGAAAGCATACATGTTTGCAATCGATGAAAGAATGTATTCCATGCCATTTTGAGGCAACATTGGGGTGAAAGGTCTCACCCAAAAAGAGTCAGAAAAGGGCCACCGAGCTCCTGTGAGGAATGAATCAGGCCGATTCCACAGGCTGATAAATTCCTTACATAGAACTTGGAATCCCTCTTCTAGCTCTTTCTGGTGCAACACGAGGTTTTCAGACCAAACAAGCATTGACGGGATGGAAGGAGTGCTACAATGTGTCCTTTTTTTTCGGTCAGGGGCGTTCCTTCATGACGTCACGTACGGACTCGTCACCAACTCAAAAACAAGACTTCCGGAATATTCAGCACGAGTCTTAAAACGTAAAATATAACTATATGCGGTGGAATATGGAATATCAAATATTTCAGAAGACGAAAGCATACATGTTTGCAATCGATGAAAGAATGTATTCCATGCCATTTTGAGGCAACATTGGGGTGAAAGGTCTCACCCAAAAAGAGTCAGAAAAGGGCCACCGAGCTCCTGTGAGGAATGAATCAGGCCGATTCCACAGGCTGATAAATTCCTTACATAGAACTTGGAATCCCTCTTCTAGCTCTTTCTGGTGCAACACGAGGTTTTCAGACCAAACAAGCATTGACGGGATGGAAGGAGTGCTACAATGTGTCCTTTTTTTTCGGTCAGGGGCGTTCCTTCATGACGTCACGTACGGACTCGTCACCAACTCAAAAACAAGACTTCCGGAATATTCAGCACGAGTCTTAAAACGTAAAATATAACTATATGCGGTGGAATCTTTGTAAAACGCGCTCAGTAGAAGTCATTTGAAGCCATTTTACAAATTATGGACACAACTTGTCCCGAGATGTCGGTTGTCCTTTAAGTTTGTATGTTTGCGACCATTGCTGCGATGGTGCGGTCACAAGCAGTAATTTATGCTGGCAACAATGCCACCAAAGTTGGTTTCGCAGATGTCAGTTTTCGGGTTTTTTCTCGGCGCCCACGCATGGATCTTCTATCAGGAAGGCTTATCGGCATCAAGTGCTTAAAAGCTTTTCAGATGCCTGGTGATCAGAACAATTTTTGGCTTGATCTGCAGACTAAACAAACTGTAATGATGCAAGCTTGTGTAAAGATGCGCACGGCAAACAACAAATGCCCACGCTTGATGTTTTTATTAATGTTCCCTCCTCTGGCTTCTCATCAGCCCTTCTCATATGGATCCAAATACAAGGGCAACTTTGTTTTTACTCCTGCAGAGCTGCAAAGGAAAATTCCGGCACGGCGACGTATCATCTGCTGTCTCTGTCTCAGCCTTGCAAATTTCCCCGGGGATGGTTGAGCGGATTGCTCTACTGTGTGCTACATTCTGTGCGAGATGTAATCAGCAACGTTCAAACGTTGCCACAGTCGCCGCGAGAATGCTGCGGTGATAGGTGTACTCTTCAGGAGTGCTATAACAAACCGGCTCATGTCGCCGTTAAGTCAAAGCAGCCAGCGCATTAACTTTTAACTGCACTCTCTATTTTACAACGAGGTTGGATGTGGAACAAAGTTAGCAGACATCCTCTCAAGACCTGGCACTCTCATTTCCATGCAGAAGGAGCAGTGCCGGGGCTCCCCTCAAGTCACAACTTCTGGCTGACACGATACCAAGGAATCGTTCACTACAGCCAATCAAAAAACCTCAATTCTATTTGTTTTTTTTTTCAAGGGGAGATGACAAAGGGGGCCTCAAGGTCTTCTTCAAGATGCTTCTGAAGCTCAAGAGGAGGAGCGCTATGCTTTCAAGTGTCTGTCCTTGGTGGGACCTTTGCAGTGGCGCCAGGTACACAGCTTTTAGCAGGGGCAGGGCTTTATTTCATGTTGCTGATGAGTTATTAATATTCTTAAAGCAAGAATTTTGTCCCTCGGATTGAAATAAAGGATCCCACTTAAAAGGGGAAGAACCCATTTCAGGTTTTAATACGGTAAGCCTGTTGGAACCAATTATTGGAGGTGCTGTGCCATTGTCATCTTGCATTTCTCATTGAGGAGATTAACTGGAACGCTGAAAAGGCCTTGCAGTAATTCAGGATTCCGCTCATTGCCGCAAACTGCCTGCAATGGAGCCTCGATTTGTGTGTGCCTGTATGTGTTCTACATATTTTGGCTTCATGTTCTACCTAATTATTGCAATTTGATCCTGAATCTGGAGTGGCCTAATCCTTCACTGTGGCGCCAAAATCCTGTTTCCGAAAGTTTGGTTGTAAATTTGGTCTGGTTCTCTGAGAATTGCATATTAGTAATAAGATGGCAGAGGGCAGCCTAGGCGGAAAGATCATTTTCTGTTCTTTTTCTCCCCATTATTTCTTCACCATTTGAGAGGGTGGGCATCACAAAACTGACACAGACATCAAATATGTCGTTTCATGTCAAATATTCAGCTGCGAGAAGCCAAGTTGAATCAGAGTGTGAATGAGTAATCGTCATCTGTTGAAAAACTAGCTATGGAATATCCCACCTTTCCGTAAAAGTCAGCTGGGATCGTATTCAGTATACTTAGAACCTTGCCGAGAGTGAGCACTAAAGACAATGGATCGATGAAAAGGTTTCTTCAGCCGTCATCTGTACTTCTTTGAAGGTGTCAGACGTTTCGCTTCTTATCCAAGAAACTTTGTCAGCAAACTAAATTCTTACTGGTAGTTTAGTCCCTAGACAATTGATATTTATTTATTTTGGGGGTTTTCAGGGGCTAATAATTAATTCTAAAATGTACAATCTTTCTGTCACGTTGCGGCGGCGACAGTGGCAGATGACGAGCGGGAACGTTAGGGAGAGGTGGTGGATCACTATGCAGGACAGAGTCGTTGGTGCAGGCAGTTGGTGCAGGCAGTTGGCAGTTGGTGCAGGCAGTTGATTTATTAACAGAAACGTTTGTAGAACAAAAAAAATGACTAAACAACAAAGCTACTGGGTGAGCGGCGGCAATCCACCCAACCACACTAACTAACAAAACAAAGCCTACGACGCGGTGCAGTAAACACAATCCGGTCCTTCATCCACAATCTGCGGGGGGAGGGGGGGGCGTTGGGCAGTGGGAGGGGCCAAGGGGCTAGATTCCACCGCTTTTATGAGAGAGACATGGAAACCAGGTTGACCTTCATGGAGGCGGGCAGCCGGAGTTGGACCGTGACCGGGTTGATGATGGCCTCCACGGTGAAGGGGCCCGCGAATCTCTGCCCCAATTTGGGAGTGGTCCCGGCCAGCCGTAGGTCCCTTGTGGACAACCAGACCTTCTGGCCCACCTGGTAAGCCGGCGCGGGACGGCGATGGCGATCCGCCACCTTCTGGTTCCGGGCCGCCGTGCGCGATAGGGCTGCCCTGGTCTCCCTCCATACACGATGCGCCCACCGAAGATGGTGTTGTATCAACGGGACCTCCACCTTCCCCTCCTGTGTGGGAAAGAGCGGCGGCTGGTAGCCATAGGCCAACATAAACGGTGACCGACCTGTGGCTGAGGAGACCAGGGTGTTGTTGGCATATTCCACCCACGGAGATGGATGGACCAGGCCGAAGGACGATGGAGGCACACGCACCGCAGGGCCGCCTCCAGGTCCTGGTTCTTCCTCTCGGTCTGGCCGTTGGACTGTGCATGGTAACCGGAGGACAGGCTGGCCGACGCCCCCATGGACCTGCAGAAACGCGTCCAGACCCGGGATACGAACTGGGGCCCTCTGTCCGACACGATGCCAGTAGGGATCCCATGGAGACGGACTTGTTTGACCAATAGTGTCGCCGTCTCGATAGCGGACGGCAACTTGATCAACAGCACGAAGTGTGCCGACTTGGAAAACCGGTCCACTATTGTGAGGATAACCGTCTTACCACGAGATGGGGGGGAGGCTGGTGATGAAGTCCAACGCTATGTGGGACCAAGGGCGCGAGGGAACGGGTAGGGGGCGTAGCAGTCCTGCCGGGGGCTGATGGGAAGCCTTGCCACAGGCGCACGATGGGCAGGCCTTAACAAAGTCTGTCACGTTGTCGCGGAGCCACGGCCACCAGAATCGCTGGGAGACGAGGTGCTCGCTGCGGCTCACCCCTGGGTGACACGCCACCTTGGATGGGTGCCCCCACTGCAGGAACGAACAGTTTGCCTGTGGGACAGTTATCAGGAGCCGGGGTACCTCTTAATGCCTCCAGGACTCTGTTCGACCTCCCACTGGAGCGCCCCCACGATCTGGCGGCCGGGCAGGATGGATTCCACGAGGTCTTCCTTGCCTGCTGGCTCGTGGATCCGCGAGAGGGTGTCGGGCTTGGTGATTTTGGTCCCTGGGCAGTAAGTGAGGGTGAAGGAGAACCGGGTTAAGAAGAGCGCCCACTGTGCCTGGCGTGCGTTCAGCCTCTTGGCGGCCCGGATGACCGCCAAGTTTTTGTGGTCGGTAAGCGCGGTGAACGGCTCTTTCGCCCCTTCGAGCCAGTGCCTCCATTCCTGAAGAGCCAATACGGCGGCGAGCAGCTCCCGATTGCCCACGTCGTAGTTGGCTCCTGCGGGGCTGAGGTGGCGGGTGAAGAAGGCGCAGGGGTGGAGCTCCTGGTCGACTGAGGACCGCCAACTCCTGAGTCCGAAGTGTCTACCTCCGCGATGAATGCGGCGTTGGAATCAGGGTGACGGAGAACTGGGGGGTGAGTGAACGGCCCTTTCAGCAGGCTGAACGCGGCACCCGCTTCTTCCGTCCACCTAAACGGGGTCTTCATGGAGGTGAGCGGATGAAGCGGCGGTAGAAATTGGCAAAGCCCTGGAAGCGTTGTAGCTGCTTGCGAGAGGTGGGCGTGGGCCATTCTACCACCGCTTCGGTCTTGGCGGGGTCAGCCTGGATCTGCCCCCGCTCTACGATGAAGCCCAGGAAGGATAAAGAGGAGGTGTGGAATTCACATTTCTCGGCTTTGATGTATAGTCGGTTCTGCAGCAGCCGCTGCAGAACCAGCCGGACGTGCTGGCGATGTGCCACGAGGGATTCTGAAACAATTCAATCTCATCCAGATATACAAAACAGAAAATGTTCAGAAAATCCCTCAAGACGTCATTAATCAGATTCTGGAACACAGCAGGTGCATTGGTGAGACCAAATGGCATCACCAAGTACTCAAAGTGTCCCAGGGGCGTCTTAAATGCAGTCTTCCACTCATCCCCCTTTTTAACCCGAATTACATGGCACGCGCTCCGGAGGTCCAGTCTCGTGAATAGGGTCGCGGCCTGGAGGGACGCGAAGGCGGAGTCAATCAATGGGAACGGGTATTTGTTCTTGATAGTTATTTCGTTGAGTCCACGATAGTCCACGCATGGACGCAGCGATTAATCTTTTTTGGCGATAAAAAAGAACTCCGCTCCCAAGGGTGACCGCGATGGCCGAATGAGCCCGGCCGCGAGTGAGGAGTCAATGCATTCCCGGCGAGCCTGTTGTTCGGGTTGGGAGACGTTGTAAAGTCGAGAACGTTGGGCTGGAGGTCAATGGCGCAATCATAGGGACGGTGCGATGGTAAGGACAGGGCGCTGTCCTTGCTAAACGCCTGTCGTAGATCATGGTAACAGGGCGGGACCCCCTCTTAACTGATAACCTCAGGTGGGTAACTGCGAGATGATGACGACCCGTCCGCAGCCGACCTGAGGCAGTGAGCGTAGCAGAGGGGGCTCCACCCCTGAATGGTAGGTCCATCCCACGAAATGGCCGGATTGTGGGTCCCCAGCCAAGGTATCACGAAGAACCGCCGGTATTCTACGTGGTTGCCCCAGAGTATGAGTCGAAGCAGCACTGTGTATTGCTTAACCTCGGCGAGTAACCGACCGTCGAGATCGAGTACGCTCCAACTCGCCCCCAGCTGGATAACCCGACAAACCAACGCAGACACGACGCGCGGATCTACGAAACAGCCGCCGGCCCCCGAATCCACTAGGGCCCGAACGGACATGGTCCTGGTGGGGCCATGGATTACGGCGTCCAACTCAAGTCTCCGCGGCGCGAACCCACCTTAACGGGACCCGTAGTTTGGTAGGACGGGGCGACTTACAGTCACTGGAGGGCTTTCCAGGAAGCCCCCAGCTAGGACAGTCTGAGGCTCGGTGTCCCGACTTCCCACAGAGCTGGATAGCCGGGCCGGTGTTTGGTCGCTCCGGCTGCCGCGGAGCGGCCCTTTCGCCCCCCATCTCCATAGGCTCCACGGCCGCGTGCCCACCGCGCAGAAAGGTCCGGGCACCGCCCCCTCGGGTCCCCGGCGGCGGCTTGGGATTGGCCTGGGCAGCATCTCTCTCGCATCCGGTTGTCCAGTTGCAGCGTCAGGGAGATCAGCTCGCGAAGGTTGGAGCACTCGTCGCGGCTAGCCAGTTCGTCCTTTAGCGCCGCATTGAGGCCGTGCCGAAACATCCTCCGCGGCTGCCAGGACACGGAAGCCGACGGAATTTTCCGCCGCTGATCGGGTGCCCTGGTGGCAGATCTACAGCTGGGCCTCTGCTTCCTGCCCACTCACCTGGTGATGGAACACCTGCCGCAGCTCGGCGATGAAATCTGGGAAGGAGGCTCGGAGCTCCGGCCGAGATTCTCAGACGGCCAACGCCCAAGCAGCTGCCGGGCCGGAAAGCAGGCTGGTAACATACGACACCTTAGCCACGTCGGTGGTGTATACGGAGCGTTGTTAATCAAATACTATGGAGCACTGCAGCAGGAATTGCGCACAGCGTCCGGGCTCCCCTCCGTAACGGGCGGGGTGTGGGATGTTGGGTTCGCAGCTCATATTTTGGCAAGGCACGGCCTACGTGGCGGAGGCGCCACTGGTCTCCAGTCTCTCTACCCGTTGGGCCAATCGGGTGATGTTGCGGCGGACCTCCGCGAGGGCTGGAACCAATTGACCGAGCTGCTCCGCCTGCTGAGCGAGGACGGAGTAGATACGGTTGCTATCTGCGGGATCCATGGTGGTCGTAAGATTCTGTCACGTTCCGGCGGTGACAGTAGCAGCTGACGAGCGGGAACCTAAGAGAGAGGTGGTGGATCGCTAAGCAGGACAGAGGCGTTGGTGCAGGCAGTTGATTTATTAACAGAAAGCGCGGGTCCGAGATGACGAGGACCCGGTAAAAAGTTTGTAGAACAAAAAGAATGACTAAACAACAAAGCTAGTGGGTGAGCGGCGGCAATCCACCCAACACACTAACTAACAAAACAAAGAGGCACACGAGGGTGCAAAACAGCCTACGAAGTGGTGCAGTAAAACAAACACGATCGTGGCTAGAATAATTCCTTGTGCGAAGCAACTAACGTACAGAATAGAAGTTCCAGTTACTGGCAAGGCGCGAGGCGAAGTATCTTCCGACGCTGGGTAAGTGCCAGCGTCGGGTTTAAATGTCCAGCAGTCAGTGGTGAGGGAATTGACAGCAGCTGGAGGGCGGCGGGGCGGAGGCCACACCCCGCTGTCAACTCGCTCATGACACTTTCACTTTGACAGTTATATTCTGCAGCTATCAATGACTTCATAGAACATGTTTCCACTATTTGAGACCTTGCCTAGGTTCTGATTCTGACAAGTTTCTAATTCCGTAGGTAACACAGCATCTCACCCAATGTGAAGCGTTTGTGAGGGACCCCGCCTTGCTTTAGGGCACATTTTTTTTCTTTTTGTTACCTCCCCCCTCCTCCCCCCAAGAGGAGAAAGCGGCATCCTCGGATCATTACTCCTCAAAGAAATTTAAGCGCGGCATGCCATTTGACCCCCCCCCCCCCCCCTTCCCCCGCCCCATACCAAATACAGTCTGTCATTAGAGATCCTGACTGTCACGGGGATGCTGTTCTTGCTGGGCAGTGTTTGTTGCCTCATTTCTTTTAATTTTATCTCCATTAGCTTAATTATTTTTTAATATTGCCATCTAACGAACTTTACAGCCTATTTTGTCTCAGTGTCTTCCTAAGCGAGTTTTATGAAGCGGGCAGTTCCATATGAGAGGGAGGGGTGCCATGATGGTGGGCAACGGGCAAATTGTCAGCTGATTTTTTTTTTAACAACCTCGCTCAGAGTTTTAAATTTCTGGCTGACAAAAACAAACAAACAAACAAACAAACAAACAAACAACTGCACATGGAGTTTATTAACCATGGCGGCTAATCAAGCTTGAGCTCATTTTGAGTTCGGAAAAATTTCAACCTGCCTCAGTTCACACATGGAATGGAGGGTCGGCACAGCTGTTGGAAAAGTTTACTGCAGTCGATTTATTAATGCATGATTGTATTGATTTTAAGAATGTGTCCAGTGTCATGACGCTGTTGTTGTTAATTTGCTTTTCTACACATAAATTAGTGCCCAAAAAGAAAACAAAATCTACACTGTTTGACCGACTCTTTCTCAATTTGTCGTCAGACTTTTGTAATAACACACTTTTATTAATCTTATGTTATGTTTTGGCTCTGCTTCTTACTCTTGACTGTGTTTGTGTGAATCCACGTGTCCATTAGCAAAATGGTCCTTGGCCCTTACCCCTTCTATATATTTTTTTCAATTGCAGTTGAAAAAGGCCCAACAGAGAATGTACTTCCTGAGGCTGCTAAAGAAGCATGGCCTGCCACAGGAGGTGCTGCAACATTTCTACACGGCTGTCATCGAATCCATCCTGTGTTCTTCCATCACCGTTTGGTTCGGGGCCGCCACAAAAATGGACAAAATCCGACTTCAACGGACAGTTAGGACGGCGGAAAAAATCATTGGCACCGCCCTACCCACTCTCGAGGACTTGCACACTGCAAGAATCCAAACTAGGGCGCGGAAAATCTTACTGGACCCTCCGCACCCTGCCCACCACCTTTTCCAGCTACTCCCCTCAGGCAGGCGCTACCGATCCATGCGCACTAAATCCAGCAGACATTTAAACAGCTTCTTCCCCCAAGCCATTAACTCTTTGAACTCTTTCAACAGTAGCCAAAATGGAACTGTATAGTGCCACTTAGCAATTTTTTTGACAACGATACTAGTGCAGCGTGTTCTACCAGAAACAAATTCCTTGTGTGTCCTACATACTTGGCAATAAAGATGATTCTGATTCTGATTAATCTACAGAAGCCACTTTCAGCTGCTAATGCCCTTGAAGGTTCAGCAACATGAGTCACGGCCATTGGACAACCATGGAGCACCTGCAAAGGTTAAAGATCGAGTCCTACTTGGAGATGGAGTTTGCCACCAATGTTCATTTCCATCAGAGTTCTAAGCTCTAGGCTGCTGGTCTTTAACCTTCAGGCGAGGCTGTCCTCACTTTTCTCCTTTATCTCCTCCTCCTCCTCATCTTAGCTGTTACTCTTCCTCACACCAGGGAGCGACAAGCTGTGTCTTCCTTCTGTGCAGACTTCCCTTCCTTTGGTGTTTAATTACCAGGGAGCCTGAGAACTCGCCACTACTGCATGATGAGCTTGAGCGTTTAGGAAGCCTCACCTTCAATGTCTTTAATCTCTGCAAGTTCATAGAACCTTTGGGAGAAGGGGCACCATATATAAGAAAATGAGCTGAGAGAACTATAAACACTTGATTGTCTCCAACATTTTGTTGACTTTCAAATGGAGCCTAATGGTTACTGCTTGTTCTTTTCCGAGATAAAGATGTCATAGTCCAACAAATACTAAATCCATTTGGATCAAAATGGTACTTGAGTGTAATTAGTTAGTGCTTTATCGTTGTAAGGTATCACCAACATGGTGCCCGTGGTCACCAAGTTTGCTGTTTTAAAAATAGCACACATCGTATGTTGAACTGGATCCCTTCTTGTGCCATGAACAAAAATGCTATAAATAGCCTACTAACCGGTCAGAGCAATTGTACTGCTTTATATTTTAGTTCGTATTAAACCGGCTATTTCTCGTCATCATGTTTTTTTTTCCTTCTGCTAAACAGCACACATTCAGATGATGCATCCATTTCAACAGCATATGAAAGTGTGGCAATAATTTGAATGTATCGCCATTTGTAGGTGGTCAGGGACCCACGGCCCACAGTATGTATATTGAATAGTGAAATACCACACGCAAACACATAAGCAACCGTGTTGATGTGTTTATGCAAGAAAAAGTAAGCCTGACCAAATGCTCCCCGTGCTGGTGTCTGCTCTGAGGTGGCACCACTCAGAAGTTTTGTTCAAAGCTGCTCTAGAAATGAGACTTGGCCATGATCAAAAGCAACAAAACCTGAGCACAGTTTGAGGACAGCACGACACGAGAGCCGTCAGAACGGGCGATATGAATCTGCTCTGTAATTTGGAGGAAAAGATTAGAAGCAGATAATGGTCTCATATCTCAAAAGTTAACAGTGAAGCCGGCGTGAACTGTGAAAAATCTTATAATTACTGATCTAATGCCATTAGGCCTGACAGAAATAGAGAAAGCAACGCATGGGTGGGGTGCCGTTAATCACCGTGCGCCGCTCGTCGGATCATCAGTACCGGGGTGCGTTCTGGGGCCACGACTGATGATAGGTATATGTTTAAATGACATCTTAAAGGAACATTACACCACACTCATATTTGGTATAACGTTCCCTGCCAAATGGTTGAAATGTGGCACTTTGCTAATGCGCCTCCATTTACAGCCTCCGCCTTTTCCTTTTAGGGTGATCCAGATTGTTGTCACTATTTGTACACTTAAATGATTACTGCTCTTTGAAAGAAATTGGTTGGCCTGGGAAGAAACTATTCTTAATTCATTCATTTATTTACCGCTCCACTTTATCATCACAGGGTCATGGTCGGTCAATGGATAATTAAAGAGAGTGACACAAACATTTTTTTGCATTTCTAGATTTGTTGATGTGGGATCTCTCTTTCACTCTAATTCCCTCTCTCTCTCTCTCTCTCTCTCTCTCTCTCTCTCTCTCTCTCTCTCTCTCTCTCTCTCTCTCTCTCTCTCTCTCTCTCTCTCTCTCTCTCTCTCTCTCTCTCTCTCTCTCTCTCTCTCTCTCTCTCTCTCTCTCTCTCTCTCTCTCTCTCTCTCTCTCTCACACAGACGCGCACACACGCTCTCTCTTTCTCTCAAAATCTATCTCTCACTCTATAACACACGCAGCTAGCACACATGAGAACAGCACGGGACTTTGACGCTAATGGTCCCTGCCTAGATGAAGTTCCAAACTATTCAGTTTTCATTTTGTTACATTTTTGGGACGCGAGCCAAACTTTTGATTACACAACCTGCCATCTCTGCTGGATGTTGGTCTTTTAGAAAAAACACAGCTCATAATTAGAGAAACATACAGATGGACTGAGTGTGAGGCGATGGCGGTGGCCTCGTCGGACCTCTGTCTGGCCAGGGAAGGCCCCTTATGAAGCGCGAGGGGGGCGGGGGGAGGGAGTTTGGGGGCTTTACATATCTTTTGGTCGGCTTTTAACTTCACTTCTAGCCTGTTAGCTTTATTCTGGATCAAGGAAGAAATACTGGCCATGTGTGCCTATGTGTATGTTTGCATGCTGACATGGTAAGTGAAATGTTCCTGGGCCTTCAACGTGGGCTTGATTGAGTCTTTATCTGGGAGGTTGAGGTTAATTAAATAGATAACATGTTGTGCAGGTGTAACCGGTACCATCATTAAAAAGGGTCAAAAACATGCTATCGTGGCTGCACCCACTCACTTTTTACAGGTGAATTCAGATAGCTTCTCCTTCTGCTGCAGCTCTAGTTAACATTGGGGTATTTGCTTGTCATTTTTATTTACTTTTATGTATGTTTTTATGGATTATGTTTTTGTTTCAATTGTATTTCATTTTGTTCCCTCATGAAAAAAGTGTGTGTCACCACCTTTTCTCGTCATCCATGTCCCTTGTGCTTATCAGCACCCTCGTGAGTCTTCTCCAGGTTTTTCTTGTTGTCTCGTCTCTTTGCTTGTATTTCGTTCCCTTAGTACTGTCAGTCTTTGTTGGATCATTGTGTGTGTCTGTGTGCTCCTGTCATGGTTTGTTTATGGCATGTTACTTTTGTTTCTTATGCTTTGTAGGACTTGTGTTTGTATGCTTAAGTTAGTTTGCTCCAGTTTGTTCCTGATTGTACTTGTTTTCAATACATTTTGCTCAGCTACCCAGTCTTCCTTCCTCCTTGTTTTTTTTTTTTTTTTTGATCCTTCAGCTTGCAAAATGTGACCGTACTTTTTTTTACTCATTTACTCTGACCCTATAAAAGATTTACTCTGACCCTATAAAAGATAAAAAAATGGATGGATTTTAATGAGTTTTCGGACAGAAAGCTTATTGTACTATTGAATGATTCATTTCTGATATTGAGGTGTGGAAAAGGCATTTGCTGAATTTATAAAAAACAGATTTTAAATAGATATTTTAAATAGATATTTTAATTTCTGAAGTAGAAACTATTCTTATGATACTCTACGTATGAGGGTGGTCCTTATAATATGGACATTTTTTTCAGTTATTTTGCAATCTCGATAATGAAATGGAAAAACAAAATGAATATTTTATTTTCATGACAAAATATTATGTTTGTTCAATATATTATTTCAATGCAATATAATACAATACATTACATATTGATTTATATAGCGCTTTATTCAGTAAAAGAATCCCAGATCGCCTCCAACATTTCCGATTGAAGAGTTTGGTCAAAATAAGCTGAAAGGCTTGTTGAATCATATTACACCTGAGCGGAGTATAAAAAAAAATGGAAACAAGTTAACTCAGCAATGCAAAGTAGTGCAAGTATTTTGTGGTGTTCATGGTTGTCTTGTAAAAGCACGTCACTGTGACATCCGGTGGCGATGACACATTTCATTCAAATGTGAGGTTTCACTGCGTACATACGGGCTGCTAGGGTGACACACTCACAAATTTACAACTCGCTAGTGTTGCTTGATTGTGTGTGTGTGTGTGTGTGTGTGTGTGTGTGTGTGTGTGTGTGTGTGTGTGTGTGTGTGTGTGTGTGTGTGTGTGTGTGTGTGTGTGTACTTGCTTGCAAGTGTGCACGTATTTTGAGTGGAAACAACGCTGCTGAAGCCAGCAATCCCTCGAGAGCCTCCATGTCATGTCGAAAATACCATAACATGTGCATTACACTTAAGCGATTCCTCTTCCATCTGCTAAGTATGACAGCATTAGCATAGCCGTTTAATTAGTAGCGTTCTTCAAGCGCCCCCCTAGCCCACCCCCTTTTAATCACCTCACTGTATTTACTCAGGCGCCGACAGCAGACGGACTATTTTAGACACCAAACAAGAGCATAAGTGCTTACTAAAAGCCATAATGGCAGTTACTTTTCAATATTGTTCAATAATATATGACAATTATGTAACTGCTGAAAACCGTTTGCATTTTTGGTGGGCCTGCATCATCTTAATTTGGGGCCTAAGAACCTGCATTTTTATTATTATTGCTGACTGTGTGGGGAAAGGGTGTCTTTGTTTCGGTCGTCATCCTCTGATCTCTTTCTCCTTTCAAAATCAGGCCATCACGAGCGTCGTGCACGGCCGCTTGACTAATGGCCATTCTGTGTGAATTGCTCACATTTACAGTAATGGCCTTGATGTGAATAGAGGTTCATATCAAGCCTCATAGATTCTGTGCTGTGATTTTATTAATTGCAACAGAGACAGCGTTGTTTGTCGTCCTGACGCCAATTCAATTAAAATCCCATTTAGGGGGTAATAGATTAGATGGCGTAAACTTTATGTGCAAGACACCTTGTGACTAATATGATGGTGCTGCACGACTGACTGCAGTGTGTTTTTAAATCAACCTACTGTGTATGCGCACAGATCATTTCATTCCAAATTGTTTGTCGAGATTTTTCAACGCTTATGTCAGTCACACAACAAAAGAAAAATTGCAGCGTAATAGTTGAGAAATAAAGTAGACTTGGGTAAAGCATGTGACGTGACCGCAGTTCCTTGTCGCTCCATCATGATGGGATGCTTGTGCAAAACCCCGCAATCAGACTGCCGTGCGCGCGAGGCACCTGGCCGACAAAAATTCACAGTGTTGTTCACCGCCGTTACATTATTCTATAATTCACCCGCAGGAGCACAGCGATGTGCGCGGTGCCGTTCTAGGGGAGTGTTTTGCATTAAAAATCCTTTTGAGCCGATGTAAGTTTGAGAAGAAGAGGAATCCAGCTTTAATAATGCAACGCCCGAGACGGCGCAGCACAATATACATTTTTAATTACTAAAGTGGCTAATATCTAGGTTTGGCTTTGAGGTTTTGTTCCATAAAATATTCATCCCTATTTTGTTCCCCATAGCTTAGTCGGATACGCACACCTGAGTTGAGCAGAGGACGAACAACATGAGTGAGTGGCTTGGCGCGTGTCAGCTTCAGGTGACAGACGCTGAATGAAACTTTTTGGGGAACTTTTCTGTACAATAAATGCATAAGTCATTTTTATCTTCTTAATTTACAGATTTTCACAATTTCTACACATTACACTAGACTCATTTTGTAAATGTAAAGTCAGACTCATAGTTTGTACAAGCCAAAGCAGATTATTTGTCTCAAGCACAAAGACAAAAAAAGAAACAATCAGTGCAAACCCTACACTTGTAAAAGCTATTTAAATGATTGAAAAATTGAAATCCAATTAAGGCAAAGTAGTTTTGTTTCAAAAAGAAGAGTTTAGCACTCTGGAGTTGGCCTGCAAAGATTGCACATATCACAGATCTTCCCGCCCATCTTGGAATTTGTGGAGGTGATATAGAGTGCTTTTGCACTTGGGGGGGTGGGAGGGAGAAAAGGGAATTTTTAAATGTGCAAAAGTTGTATTTCTTCAGTTTGTCTGTGAATTAATTGAGAGCCTTTCCTTTTTAGACAAAGTGCATTATTTATGACGTCCTCAAAGTCTAAAGGCTGACGTGCACGCGCAGCAGCCAGTCTCAGCTCTCCTGACACCAACCTCGTCTCCTGAGTGCGCCAGCGAGTGCTGATCCCGCCTTACCTTCGCGTTTCCTCATAAATTAAATTTAGATGAACACCACTGGAAGCCGAGCATAAAGTAGCTGCGGCCTGAAAGTGGAAAAGTAAGTCATTAATCAATCATGTGTCTCCGCCCACACCCCTGTTTAAAAAAAAACAATGTCCAAGGGAGAGCTACTAGTAACCGCAGTTTTACGTCCCACCTATCTTTTCCCGGCGCTGTTTTACAAAGACATACGTTGAGCACAGAAGATATTGTCAACCTACCTAAATCCAGTCAGTTTTGATAACGTATTCCATTTTACATCACTCTTTGTTCTCATTCTAATGGAAAACACTTACATTCTTCTTTATGGTTTGAGACGCGCATGCAGTACCGCAAGCGATGCTCCTCTCTGGGCTGGAATTGTGAGATGACAGAACCCAACATTTTTCTCATACGCCCTGACAAAAGTTTACCGTATTTTCAAAGTTCAGCCCTCACAACCTGACGTCAATTAAAGGTGACAAAAACTCGATTGCTTCCATATGGCTTGTAAACCACACAATTATGAGTTTCTTTTTTCCCACACCAGGGTTTCAGAAGAAGCCATTTCATATTAATGCAACTCTGGATAAAATGCAGGTAGGGGATTTCGTCATGGTCCTCAATCAATCAATGAAAGCTGCCTGCTAACATGTCGACAAACAAGGACGACTGCTCCACAATTATTCGCTTTTGCTCAAGCATTTTCTCCCTTTAAAACTTGGTATCATCTTGACAGAGTGCACCCAGCTTCCTTTGGTCCCAGCCCAGTCCGACAAACAAACATTCTTTTTGAAGTCTCGAGAGTGTCCAGAAACATTGACAATAAATTTTAAAATAACATATTTTCTGCACTATAAGGCACAAATAAAGTCTTTTTTTCAAGGGCTGATTATGCGGCTTAAAATCCAGTGGGCCTTATAGCCTATAAAATACGGTATATGAAGAGTTATTGGCTATACAGTGGGGCCTCAGTTTACAAACATCTTGCCTTACGAATTTTTTGGTTTACGAACGTTAAATTTATGAAAATTAAACCTTGGCATACACACTACTTTTCCACCCCACCCCACCACGGCTGGCGGAGTAATGTTCGGTGGAAGAACACCAAACCACATGACCGAACAGCGCCCCAGCCGGCCTACCTTTCCACACCCCGTTTCTTTGAGTGCACACGTCGATCGTCTTCAATGATTTTTTTACAGATAATTTTGCTGCTATGGGTCCGAAAAAGACCCCACCACAGGATCGTGTTCAGACGAAGAAGACACAAAACAAAATTACAGTCGAGAAGAAGAAGGAGATCATTGAGAAACATGAACGAGGTGTGTGACTTAGCAGCCCAGTACCAGTATATTAAGTTTACCATTGCTACCATGCTTCGGAACAAAGAAGCTTTTAAAGGTGCTTGTGTTGCTAAAGGTATGTCCATGTTGTCTAAGCAACGGTCTTGGGCAATAGGAGAGGTTGTAAAACTTCTGTTAATTTGTATTAACGAAAAGCACCTAGCCGGCGACAGCGTGAGTGAAGCAATTATATCCGAGAAAGCACGGCTAATTCACTCTGATATCGTCATGCTGCAACCTGGAAGTTCGCCGTTTATTGATACAAGGGATCTCATCTCATCTCATTTTCCGTACCGCTTATTCCTCATTAGGGTCGCCAATCGCAGCCAATCGCAGGGCACACAAAGACATACAACAGTCACTCTCACACTCACACCTAGGGACAATTTGGAGTGGTCAATCTGCCTGCCATGCATGTTTTTGGAGTGTGGGAGGAAACCGGAGGACCCGGAGAAAACCCACGCGGGTCTGGGGAGAACATGCAAACTCCACACAGGGAGGCCGGACCGGGACGCGAACCAGCGACCTCTGCACTGTGAAGCCGGTGTGCTAACCACTCGACTACCGGGCCGCCCGATACAAGGGATCATTCCTCGAAATAGTGAGAGAAGGCTACATTCCTCAGCAAGTATTTAATGCAGATGAGACCGGCCTTTTTTGGAAAAAAGATTCCTAACCGGACTTTCGTAACTCAGAAAGAGAAGTCTGAACCCCATTCCATCAAGCCATCAACGACCATCACAAAGGTAAATAAAACGACATTATTATATAGTGGAACCTCAGTTTTCGAACGTCTCACAGTTCGAACAAATCGGAGTCCGAACAAAATATTCGAGAAATTCTTGCTTCGTAGTTCAAACAACAATCGGTGTTCGAATGCCAATACGATGTGTGAGTGCGTACGCGAGGGTGGGGTGCTGAGCGCCGTACAGGTATATCGCTCTCTCCATGACCAACTGTTGTCGCTTGCGGACGTGCTGCGTTTAATATAGGTCTAATATAGGTGTACGAAGAGTTTTAGCCCCTAATCATGCCTCCAAAGAAAGTAAGTGCTGCTAAAAGTGACAAAAGAAAAGTAGTGCGTACAAATATTGCATTTAAGAAAGAAATAATCGCAAACTATGAATGAGGTGTGCGAGTGTCTTATCTGGCTAGGGAATACAGCATGGCGAAATCTACGATCAGTACGATATTAAAGAATGAGGAGGCTGTGAAATCTACTGATGTGGATGTGGGACTGAGAGCAAGTGTCATTGGATAGATATTTTAAGAGAAAAGAACATCCTGTAGCCGAGTCATCCGTAGCTGTCACGTTCCGAGCGAGAGTGACGGCAGCTGACTCATCGGAACGTAGTGGAATGTTTGTGATCCCAATGCAGGCGGCAGAGACGTATTACCCAAGCAGGATGTTTATTCACAAATAAAAGAAAACACGAGTAAGAAGGCAGGGAGTGATCCGACCCGCTTACTACGCCAAAAAGCAAATGGCACACAAGGGTGCAAAATTACGTAATCCCGGAAGATGACATAAATTTACGGGACGCAGGGAAAATACCTCGGACCGGATACACTCGCGCATCGAAGGAAGAGTCCAGGTACGGTGGCGAGGTGAGTCAATCATCCGGTATTGGCGAGGTGATCACGAACCATATGTCTGCCCCATGTCTGTGATTAGAGAATTGACAGCAGGTGGAGAACGGCCGGTAGAGGCAGCCCTGCCCCCCGCTGCTAACTCGCAAGTGATAGGAGCAAAGAGATGGTTTCGGTGTTCGAACAAATCGCTTTTCGAACAGGGTCCTGGAACGAATTATGGTCGAGAACCGAGATATCACTGTATAGTGCAGTGTATTTCTTTCATTACAATACACACATTACATTTATTATACAGAGAATAAGGTGTATTGTTTGTACTTTTAAGGCTTATTTAGTTGAAAATTATATTTTTTAGTGACCTGGGAATGGATTATTCACATTTTAATGGTTTCCTATGGGAAATTATTGTTTTGGGATACACACTTTTTGCCTTACACACTCTGTCTGGGAACCAATTAAGTGCGTAAGCCAAGTTCCCACTGTATCTGAACACAACTGACTTTACTGAAGCAACTGGTCTTAAATGTGGCTGCCAACACTTAAAACTGCCTGCTAACATTGGCCTATATGTTCAACTGTTGGTTGTTCAATGTAGAAAGAGCCTCTGCCTCTGCCACTTATTGTTTTTTGGATTTGCAGCTGAGTGGTGGCCATGGTGTGATTCACTGAGCTCATTCAACAGGAAATAACTGTTAGAGGAATCCAACCAGAAATGATGAACTCAGCATTTCCTCAAAAGCTCTCACATAACTTGTGTCACGCAGGACCATCTGAAATTCACCTTTTACTTGGCGAGTGTTAACTTTACCTCACTGAATTAGTTTTGATGTGGGTCACACAAATCGTTTTCAAACGATCGAGTTATCCATTTGTTAAATCTTATCAAAGTGATGATGCAGCGTCTTGCAAGACTGTTTTGAGCTTCCTCCTGAGATGTTGCCCAGTGCCACAGGCAATGGGCAACAACTGTTGGTTGTCTGCATGTGCAAGGCAGGTGAATCGTGGCCAGACACTGTCACGTAGCAGAATGTAAACCCTTAAATTAATCATCACCTTACGACCATAGCTATCGGCGGTGTGGTCCCTCTTGGCTGCCGAAGGCACGTAAGAGCTGTCACACATGCTAGAGAGTCACAAAACTCATGGCCTAAGGGGAAGATTCATCCCACAGAACGATCCTCATATTTACCTGATCAGAGTGGTGTGTGTGTGTGTGTGTGTGTGTGTGTGTGTGTGTGTGTGTGTGTGTGTGTGTGTGTGTGTGTGTGTGTGTGTGTGTGTGTGTGTGTGTGTGTGTGTGTGTGTGTGTGTGTGTGTGTGTGTGTATACACACATACACTCTCCTGACGGCAAGGCCCATCTGTCGCAAACCTGGAGCGCCCGCCACAAATCCTCCCCCCACTCTGCTCTTATATATATATATATATATATATATATATATATATATATATATATATATATATATATATATATATATATATATATATATATATATATATATATATATATATATATGTATATCCCCTCGGTCTTCTTGGTTCCCCCACCCGCAAAATGAAACCCAGATTGATAGCACCGTCATGCCGGCTGCACGCCGAAAGTGCCACGTACCTTCAAACACACTGAGCCTTTGAAAACCAATAGTCATAAAGAAGATTTGATGTGTCCCATATGTGATGCCACATTTGATTTCGGGTTAACACTCTCTTTGTTTAGATGCCCTTTTCCTACTGGAATTATCTGGACAGCCTTCTTTTAACAACTCAATCACGAGAGAGTGCGCCGAGTGACAACACGACTGACAGTAGAAAAACAAAATACAAAGAGCTGTTGGAAAGACAGCCAATCTCAGGGCGTCGTCCTGAAGTCAAAAGAAAAAAAAAACTAAATACCAAATATGACAACACAAAGACACAGAAAGTCATTCATTCTTAAGTACTTTGTGTACCCTTTTTGTTACATGAAGCAGTTTGATATGAAAGAGGAGAGGATCAAAGTGTCCTTCCACCTGTGGATCAGGGACATCATGGTGGAATGTGGATTTGTGCTCAGTCATTCTATACTACATTGGGAGGTGTTTCCCATTTTGACCTTGGGGTTTCCAGTCCATACTCCGCACAGATGTTTCGGTAGACTATGCCAACCACCTGGTTATGGCGCTCCATGTAGGCTTTTCCTGCCAGCATCTTACACCCTGCAGTTATGTGTTGGATTGTCTCAGGTGCCTCTTTTCACAACCTACACCTTGGGTCTTGCCTGGTGTGGTATATCCATGCCTCTATGGCGCTGGTGTTCAGGGCCTGCTCTTGATCAGCCAGGATTAGTGCCTCTGTGCTGTCCTTTAGGCCAACCCTCTCTAGCCACTGATAGGACTTCTTGAGATCAGCCACTTCAGTTATGTTTCGGTGGCACATCCCGTGTAGGGGCTTGTCCTCCCATGATTGTCCCTCTCCCAGCACTTCCTCTCTTCCCCATTGTCTGAGACATTCTCTAAGTACATCATCCATGTACTTAATGTTTATGTACTTACATAAACCATGGATTAATCCCGACATAAAAGTCCTCCTGAAGGAGAAGAAAAGGGCTTTTGTGTCGGGCAACAGAGAGGAACTGAAGGCCGTGCAGATCCAATTGAGGAGGAAGATCAGAGAGGGGAAGAAGGCCTACAGGATGAAAATGGAGAAGCAGCTGCAAGCCAGCAATGTCGCTGGTGTCTGGAAGGGCCTGAAAAACATCTCAGGCCACAAAAGCCCAGTGACATTGAACGAAAAAGACAAGGACTGGGCAGATGAATTCAACCGCTTTTTCAATCGGTTTGGCAAGACGCCAGCCGCCCCCGGCCCACCGTCAACTTCACCTGTAGCTGCACCGCACCAACTCTCACTGTGGCCTTACCCTCCCTGCCCCCTCTCACGACCAGCTTTCCACAACCAACATCTGCCCTCCCAACCGTTGCCACACCCTCAGCCGCCACTCTGCCTCCTGGTTCCTGCCTGTCTGTCACAACTGCGCAGGTGAGGAACCAACTGAGGAGGATGCAGGTGAGGAAGGCAGCAGGTCCGGATGATATCAGTTCCCGACTCCTCAAAACCTGCTCCGACCAGCTGTGTGTCATTGTCCAGCACTTGTTCAACCTGAGCCTGAAGCTGGGCAGAGTTCCACAGCTGTGGAATACGTCATGCCTGGTTCCAGTGCCCAAGATTGCCAACCCCAAAGAGCTCAACAGCTACAGACCGGTGGCGCTGACGTCTCACCTGATGAAGACGCTGGAGAGACTCGTCCTCGCCCACCTGCGACCGCTGGCAAGTCGACCATCACCTCACATCCTGGATTACAGATTACCTCACAAACAGGCCACAGTACGTGAGAGTAAAGAACTGTGAGTCGGGCAGGCTTCTCTGCAGCACCGGAGCGCCGCAGGGAACAGTCCTGGCTCCATTCCTCTTCACCCTCTACACCTCGGACTTCAATTACAACACCCCAACCTGCCGCCTTCAGAAGTTCTCTGACGATTCAGCTATTGTCGGCCTCATTACAGAGGGAGACGATAGGGAGTACCGGGGACTGACAAAGGACTTTGTGGACTGGTGCCAGCAGAATCACCTCCAGATCAACACCGGCAAAACCAAGGAGCTGGTGGTGGACTTCTGCAGGAAACAATCGTCACCTGCACCATTGAACATCCAGGGTTCGGACATTGAGAGGGTGACCTCCTACAAGTACCTGGGTGTTACTCTCAACAATAAACTGGACTGGACAACAAACACGGATGCCCTAATCAAAAAGGGACAGAGTCGCCTCTTCTTCCTCAGGAAACTGAGGTCTTTTGGAGTTCAGGGGTCACTCCTAAAGACTTTCTATGACTCTGTGGTGGCATCAGCCATCCACTATGGCATTGTCTGCTGGTCAGGCAGCATCACCACCCGGGACAGAAAAAGACTGGAGCGCTTTGTCAAGCGGGCCAGTTCTGTCGTGGGCTGCTCGCTGGACTCTCTAGAGGAGGTGGGCAACAGACGGACGCTAGCTAAACTAAAAGCTATGACGGACAGCCCCTCCCACCCCCTCCTGCCCATCCTGACAGCTCTGGGTAGCTCCTTTAGCCAGAGACTATTACACCCGCGCTGCAGGAAGGAGAGGTACCGCCGCTCGTTCCTACCGACTGCTGTCAGGCTTCACAATTCCCAATGATCACATGTGAAAAAAAAAAACTGGACACTTGTAAATATGGGTTGTTGCAATATATCTAAATGCATTTCTTAATTCTGGACTATGTACAGTCTTGTTTATAGAACGGTTTTTGCACATCTACATTTGCACAGTATACAGTTGACATTTTTATTTTGTTATGCTTAGAATATCTTGTTTTCTATCCTTTCACTCCCACCCCAACCCCATCCCTCTTCAATTGCTGCTGTGGACTGCAAATTTCCCCATTGCGGGACGAATAAAGGTATTCTGATTCTGATTCTGATTCTGATCCGTTGGAGCCTTCTTTTTGATGTATTCATGGAGCTTATATATATATATAAGGCTTCGTCAGCGAACTAAAGTCTGACTGGTCGTATCGGCCCTATTTATATATCCTATAGACTTTAGTTCGCTGATGAAGCCTCTTGGATAGGAGGCGAAACGTCCGAAACCTTCAAATTTGTACAGATGACTGCTGAAGAAACCTCATCGATAGACCACTCCTGTACGACTGAGAGCTTACACAGACGTTAGCCATGAATGACTCAAAATGTTTTTTTTAACCTTTATGCCTGACTTTACTTTTTTCAAACTTTGTGGAACACTATTTTTTCTAAGAAAAGCAAAATGTTGGCAGTTGAACTTTGTTGCCATTATCTCACTTGAATGCATATTGGCTTCAAAGTTCCAAATTTTTTGGCTTTCTATTATTATTATGTTTCTTGTATTTTGCTTAACAATGCCTCACAATGTCTGTGGGTGAAGGAAGTAGTATCTCAGGTCATGCTCAGCTCCTTAATCAGCTCGAATTACAGCTTTCCGAGGAGGGTTGTCCAGTGTTTTCTTGGATAGAAGCCATCACAGAGGCTGATAATCAAAGAGAAATCAAGAAACGTTAGACTTTTTGAAGGCTGGAGGAAGGCCAAATTCATCAAGCAATGAACACAAAAGGAATATTCTGTGAACTTAGGGGAAATATTTCACATATTTCTTTAAATATAAACATATACAGCATGTACTCTATAGACGCCATTGCCGAGTAGTTAGCACATCTGCTTTGCAGCTCTGGTTTGAAATTTTAATCTGTTGGTTTTCTCCAGGTACTGCGACTTTAATCAAGCCTTAACTTATTGGATACTTAAAAATGTCCAAAGCCACCTCTGATTGTCAAGTCTTCTTAGTTTTCTTGCAATGATGTCTCAATTGTTTCATTTTTATAATTTGTGACTGGTCAGCAAATTGTTTTACCACACCCTTGAATGCATTTATTACCACACGTGGACAGGGAGAAAGGGAAGCTGGAATGTGTTGATGAGGATGCGGACATGTTGGCAGTCATGCTCTACTGTCGCCTTCTTTTTGACCGGAACTCATCCTCCCCTGGCGAGTGTCTCCCATCTGTTCCACCTCTGAGTGACCTGCTGCATGCCACCAAACTAACCGTATCGTCCCAATAAGTGAATGGCATCTGCATCATCCAATCGCAATGGGGTTGGTTCTTTTGCTTTTGTGCCATCTAAGTGAAAACATCACAGTGACGGAAGGGCTTTAAATTCTAATTACAAAGCATCTTTACAACACCTCACAGGAGTGAGACTTAGTGTTTGATCTTTAATGCATCTGCTGGGCCCTCACCGACTTCTCCACTCCTGGCTCTTCACCTCTTGTTTTTTTTTTCTCACCCACCTCTTCATCACTATCCTTCCCATTGACTGCAATTACATTCTCAACAACTTTGCTATTCTGCAAAGTATGTTCCATGACTGTTGTTTCATCATGAATCCAGGGGGAATCCGGCATATACACATGTGACACATGCCAGGAAGTAAGCTTGATCAACCTGTTTTTTCTTATCTATTTTATTATGACCCTGTCCTCCCCCTCCTCTCACTGTCTTCACAGTCTGCTGGGGTTTTAAACTGCTGCTTAAGGATGCCAGAAACGTGAGTGCGTGTACACCTGCCCTGCTCGGGTTTGCGTGATGGATCAGTCACAGAGCACATCGCCACCTTTCTGACTTAATAACTGTATGTCTGGCCACACCCCCGCACACACATAGTGCCATGCAGAACAAATTACATTTAATGGGTTTCTTTGCCCCCACAGTCATTTTTACTGTTCACTTCAAAATTTCAATTTTGTGCTTAGTGCTAAGGTTTTCTTCAATGAGAGCAACATTAGAGCAATTATGGCACCCACGAACATTAAATTAAATACATTAGCGCCATTTTGTGACAGAAACATTTAGAAGCCAGGCAGGCTGTGCAAAATGAGCTATGAAGCCATAGCAAAGAGCCCTGAATCATTTGATTTTAATGCCCCATGATAACCATTGAAGCTGCACAATTTTCAGTTGGGTGTATGTCAAAAGAAATCAGACTTTATAGATCATGGTTACAAATAGCACAATGTGAGAAGAGCATTTTCAGTGGAATCTAGCTATGAAAGTTACAAATAATGGAGTTGAAAAATCTGAACAATCTGATCAGTATTTCCACATCTATGTAGTGCCTTGCAATGTTTAATGCGGTGCTCATGTTGCTGTGAACAATCAGTCTGGTTTGAAAGCCTGACAACATGCAGAAAGTCGCTACGCTATGCCGCTTTATTTTTATTGATTGAAATGTCAGATCGAGATTGTTTGATGCCGTCAGTGTTGCTTGAGTCCACACTCACCTCCCTGCGAGACTTCCGGCAAATCCATTGGCTTGTGTTATTTTGCTCTATGCTTTTCCATCAGCGACAAGTTGTGACCTCCCGGGTAGATGACCGACAGAGTTACGTCAGGCATAAACTGAGGAAAGAGAAAGAAACCCCAGATGGCTTGACTGGGACCAAACACAGATGGATCACGTGACGGGCTCTTTGCCACGGAACTTCCTGCGCACTCTCCCTCTCTGTCGCAGCAGTTGGTGTCACTATTGGCGCCGTCTGCGTGAATTCAAGGCCCTGACTGAACAGATTGGCCGGTCGGCGAAGATCATTTGCAGAAAACTGTTAATCTCCCACCGGCTGCCTGAAATGCACTTGGGTGCACCGTCTTGCTTTCTTCTTCATTTAAAGTGGACCTGAGGAGGGCACAAGAGTGTCAGTGTAAAACATTTACATGAAGAAATATGCTATGGCTAATTAAGAAAAGAAAACGGATAAAATCTATTCTGTTTGATGTAATGGCACACGTACAGGTCTTGCTTGCTAAAAAAAATTCTGGCCCAACGGGTTACAATGTACAGGTTTGAACATGGCATACAATGTTGGGTACCATTTCAGATTCCATTTTTCCCTTTCACACCCGACTTCACCTTGTATGGTACTTACTAATATCATTTAATATGGCAAAATAAAAAGTGATTCTAAAGAAATGCAATTCAAACAGGGAACAAAATGAGAAGAAAAGGGAAATCATTCTCACAATCAACTAATACAACAGACTGACACTAAATGACCCGAAATGAAGATTTAAATTAAAACACACCATTGAGATAGTAAGGCAGAATTAGGCAAGACAGCAAGTGGCTACAGATGATTGACGGTGAAGCAGGTTGAAAAAACTCAACACAATTTAACACGGATCCTAATTCAATTGGATTCAAACAAACTGGAAACGGTCAACAAAAACATTAATAATGGCACATAATTGTGTTAGTGGTTCACAAAAAAAGCTAAAAAATGGATGAAAAGAACTCTTAGACCACGATGTGAACCTGCTTGCACCCACAAAAGAGATAAGTGTGTGTTAATGTAAATAAGGTCTCTCCTCCTGCCACATTTAATAAAATCCACTCCAAAGTCGTCTTTATCGGAAAGGTTTACTCCCTCTCGGCTGTGGGGGCGACTTGCTCCCCAAATCCATGAAATGTGTGCAATGTGGCGAGGAGAAGCAGCGTGGACCACCAGGTGCTGCTTCTCCACCTCCAGCCGGCCGAGCAGCACCACTCCTTTCCAATAAGCCAAAGGGCTGAGACTGGGCTTGCCAAAATGCACTCGGAGCGTGTACTTCAAAGCGGCGTGGGATTACGCTTCTCCATCCTGAAGGGTTCCCTTTGAAGGGAAACTTAGTGCAGGGCCGCCAGTGGCCGCGCAATGTGCACAATTGTTTGTTTGTTTAAACCCATTCACTCAATGCTTTTGCTACCAGGATGTAGGGAGTGTGTGTGTGTGTGTGTGTGTGTGTGTGTGTGTGTGTGTGTGTGTGTGTGTGTGTGTGTGTGTGTGTGTGTGTGTGTGTGTGTGTGTGTGTGTGTGTGTGTGTGTGTGTGTGTGTGTGTGTGTGTGTGTTGTGTAAATGCATGTGCATAAGTTTCCTCAACTTCATCTTAAATGGTGCAAATCTAATGTAAATACCTTAGAGAGACAGACATCATCGTCATCATATATTTACATTTGTATTTTGCGTTATTTTTCCAGACAGTTAAATATTTTGGTTTTGTGTATAGCTATAACAGATGAATTGATGACAATTTCAAGTTACTGTTATGAATTGATGACAATTTCAAGTTACTGTTATATAAGTCTTATCAGCCAGATGTGTTTGTGTGATTTCATCCCTCCAACAAGTGTGAAAAACTAAAATAAAATAAATGAGTCTGTGGAGTAGTAACTCCGGCAGGGTTAAAGCTGACCCAACAGGCTGCACATTGGTGGGTGTTCACAGTGGCTAAGGAGCCCTGGTGGGGTGCCAGCTTCCACCCAAGATGAGGACTGACACCAAGGTTCAGGGGTTAATTTGTGTAACAAGCCAATTTGCATACAAATGAAAAATGAGAGAATTCTCAGTTCTCTGCAACTTTCAATGTCATCCCCATCAAACCAAGTCTATCTCCTGCAACCCCCGCCACCCCACCCGCACCCCTTCCCCTGCTTACCCGTCCCCCCCTTCCACACGTCGTTTGAAGAATATTCATTACTTATGAAGCAGGGGCACCTTGTTTGCTATTAATCTCCACCGCAGGTCAATGACTTAATTTACTCAACTTTATCAGCGGTGCCATTCACTTTCCCTTTCTTCCGAGGCCCAGCCGGTGCCTTTGTAGCAATGTGGAAAGTGCTCGTCTCCTCACAGAAGCTGCCGAAGCCTTTTACAGCACAACAAAGACTCAGTTACTATGCGTTCAAAGACTTTCAAACACATAAATGAATTACTGGAGAAGGAAATACACTCCTGCAGCTGTCTCTCACTTTTTCTGACTCCCGATTGTTTAGGACCAATCCAGCGGAAATGACTTCCCGAAAGAAGGTCGCGGAATTGCACAGAAAATTGTGAACTATTCTTTCTATGTGATCTTTACATGTATTTTAAGACTTGACATTAGATCGTCTTGAAGCACCCGCCACACAGTTTTTGGTTTGTAACGCCAGCGCATTGCACCGTTTTGGAGATGGATGGGAGCTGGCGAACACCAGACTTGCAAGCGGTTGTAAAAGGAAAATGTTGCCGGAGAGAAATAACGGAAAGGAACATTGTTTGGATCTTTATGCTAAAATCTTCTTTGGGTTTAACACTCTTGATCCTTCATTGGCAAAGGAGGGAAGTATATTGATCTGCGCTTGAAAGGCTGCGGCCCTTTCATCACGCTTCCTCCTCACCTTAGACGGCTTTGCGCTGGCTCCTCCAGGATCGCAGCACCCTCAGCCAGCGCCAGGCAAAGATTAGGCCGGCGATAACCCGCTCAACCCGATAGGTAGTGAAGGAAAGGCGACGCTGTCTAATTAGTGCTGATCAAAGCGGCCAACTTTATCCCCAAAACAAACTTGCACATTTGAATGTGCTGCGGAATGGGAAAGAGAGGCAAAGAGCAGGCGGAGGGGAGAAGTTTTTGAACTTCCCGATGATGAAATTCAGAGCAGCAGAGTGCCTCCCTCTTGCTGCATGCAGATGAAGCAGCTTTATCTGCATGAGGATAATGCAGCGCGGCACGGGGGTCACACTGAGGTGCATGTTTAATTTCTTCATACCTGCTCACTTACAGCTGCGGGTCTTGGTTCTCTTTGCTGGTCCAACTCATCCGAATGTCTTACTGACCTTTGGTGACCTGTGAAATATGCATTTTCATTTGCTTCATAACTTGCCACAGTTGTGCCGGCCAAAAGAAATTGCCAAGAGTGAGAATGTATTTGAAATTTGATCACATTTCATACCCGGAGTCTGGTTCGCCTCTCCTCCTCCCCGCTCACTCCTCTTAATGACTTCCTGATAAAAGCAATTTTATTTTCCTGTATATTTCTGTATTCTGTTCAATTCCAATTTCACATCATGTGAGATGAATTTGTGTGTATGAACATGTGCCTCTCGTAAAAAAAGACGAGCATCGTCTCCTGGTTTTGCATACATTTCCAAAATTTGGAGACGTGACCATCAGGCCCCGTGCAAAGGTTTGACTTTTTTTTTCTTTTAAAGTTCAATATCCTTTCACCCCAATCTAGTTTTCAAATCTACCCACCGCCACTCATACAGTTCATCACAGGATGAAACATATGTATCAAATGTGTAACATACATTCCTATTCGCAGCAGTTTAACATTGTTACGTTTGAGTTTTAAACCGTTTTGGAGTATTATAAATACTAAAACTGATTGAGTATCATCTTTGCAGGAAATTAGGAATTTCACATCATGTGCGGCCTCGAGCAGCCATATGTGTCATCAATTGATGGATATATTTAGGTGTGTGTGCGTGTGTGTCCATTTTTTATGAACGGGCTTTGCGCTTGTGTGTTTGCAAGCATAAAGCTTCATCCAACGCCAAGGGCGTGACCCAAATATGGCTGAGAGACAACATGTGACCTGCTTAGCGTCCCCCCCCCACCCCCACGACAACCCCCGCCCACCCCCGGCACCACTGCTCTAGGGTGAGTTGGTGCTCATTCCTGTGTGTGTGTATGTGTGTGTGTGTGTGTGCGTGCGTGTGTGTGTGCGTGTGTGTGTGTGTGTGTGTGTGTGTGTGTGTGTGTGTGTGTGTGTGTGTGTGTGTGTGTGTGTGTGTGTGTGTGTGTGTGTGTGTGTGTGTGTGTGTGTGTGTGTGTGTGTGTGTGTGCACGCAGCTGGCCAAAGCATAAACTATACATATATACTGTACACATACACACCAACATAACATTGTCCCCAAACCTTAACACTGAAACTACCCACTTGAACAGTCAGTGAATCTGAGTAATTTAAGAATGCAAACTGTTTGATAGACAATGTTTTATAGGGGAGATATGTTTGACACAAATCAAGGTGTGCTTGTGTGTGAAAACAAAAAAGATGAAGAAAGAAATAGTCATGTTGGCAATATTTCCATGTGTTGACAAAACCAGCATTATATAATACCCTAAAAATTAGAAGTGAGTTCTCAATCATTTGTGCTGTATATTTGTAAAAAAAAAATAGCCATCCATATATTTATTTTCTCAACCGCTTTGTCATCACAAGGGTTGTGAGGCGTACTGGAGCCTATCCCATGGAGTCTCGGCAAGGGACACCCGGAACCGGTTGCCAGCCAATGGAAGAACCAAGCAACCATCTGCGCACACCCTCACACTTTGAGACACTTTCAATCAGTGTTCAACCAGCCTGCCACACATGTTTTGGTATTGTGGGAGGAAACTGGAATACTCCTAGAAAACCCACAGAAGCCCGGGAAGAAAACTCGACATAGGGAGGCCAGAACTGGGAATAAACCCACGACCTCTGCACTGTGAGGTTAATGCGCTATGTAATCACTTTTAATCAATTTATCTAAATAATTACATTTTAATAGAAAGGGGTTTTTGGTCAACTTTTCTTGTGTTACATTATTGTGCTCTGTTTTTACCATTGAGTGATGTCTTGAACATTTTAGAAACCCATTGATTGCACAATTAAACTATCCAAAGGAAGTCCACAATGGTTAGGTTTGGATAATATGTTCAAGCTTTCAGCTCACTGCTATAGGATGACTTCATGGCAGTCATATTGCTTCACTTGGGCAAATTTGCTGGAGATCATTCTCAGTTGTTGTCTGATATAATTTGCATGGTCTGAAATAACTGCATTCATTCCAGAACAATGATTTGTCTAATATTGAATATCATAAATACTGGCCAGCCTTGAATTAGTATGAAAAGTGTGACACAAAAGCGTCATGACATAATGTAATACACCAATTTATACAACAAAGAGGAGAATTGCAAAAAAAATACACACACACAATGGAGAACATTGTTGGTTCATTTATTTTTGGCATTTGGCTGGTCAATTCAGGGAGAGGACTAAGTTTATTTGAAGAAAAAAAAATCATGTCTCTGTGACATCAATCAGTTATTCTGATACCTTAAAAAAAAGTGAAAATGCCAACCCACGTGCCCCACCAAATCTAAACTGCACCACTGGTTGGAAACAAAGCCTTGTTTCAGTAAATGGTACTTAATTTTGTGTTCATTTTGGCTTTAAGTTACACTGTGATTATTTAATGGACAAAATCTGGGATATTTTGAGGCTAAAAAAACAGCTATAAAATATTCGATCCGCCTTGGTGGTTAAGCTTCAATTCATCTGCACCCATGAAAATGTCGGCACTCTCCTCAAACAAGCATCAATGCAAATGTGACTGTTGGCTATGAAAAAGCTGTCTGTACTCATTGTGTGTCTGGCCCTTGTACACGCTGGAGATGCCTTCCCGCACCACCTCTCATTTGGCAACTCAAGGCTACTCGAGAAGGCCCAGGTAGTGCCGGAATGTTGCTCGCCTCAACGGCGTGTTGCAGATGTGGCTTTGGATGGGGCATCGTGTCCCCCAAACCTCGATTTGCAAGGCAAGCACTCAGCAGAGGCTCGTCAACTCTTGTCAGGCAAGTAGCATAAGAAAGCTTTTAATAGTCCCACAATGGCGAAATTTGCAATTTGTTTTGTTTGCGCTCCTCTACTACAGGTTGTCAAGATTATGACCCAAACACATTTGGATGCATTCTGAATGGACCTGCAACAGTCTGCAGATATTGACGGAAACGAGGTTGATGCTTGCCGCCACGTAGTCATCAGGCAGTTCAAAGCAGCTCAACATTACAGGCGGGACAAGCCCGTGGCCCAAACACTGATGAATGAATATACATTAACTGGAAAAAAACACCCCCTCCTAATCCCCCTCCTTTTGACATGCCAGAATTCATTTACCAATAATGGGAATGACAGTAACTCACAATGGACACCATAGCGGCCTCACACAACAATTTCTTCATATGATCAGTTGTGCTGATTGTCTGACTGATAATGATTCATCAAACGATGTTGCATGGGCACAAAAGGCCTCCTGTCATTAATAAAAGAATAGTGTCAAAGCACCTTGGGGATCATCCTCCCATCTTCCGGCCGCCAGCGTCCAGACCGCCTCATCATTAAAGCGACTGCTACATCTCAATGAAGTCTCATTGTTGCACTTCAACATGTGAATAAAACTCACTTTTCATATTAGGCCCTATTAGCATCACTGAGAGTTGTAAGATTCGGGTGACCTTTACGTCCCAGACAACTGCATCTTGGAAGTTTGCCGCCCTTTGAAGCGAAGGTCTTTCCTTTTTTTTCTGGCTTTCATGGGGGACAGAGGCAAAGTCTGTGTATCCCTTTCCCAATATTTGTCCTCAGAGGGTCAGTGTGTTACCATAAGGCAGCACTTGGCCAGCCATCAGCCATATTACGGAATTTTACGGACTGCGCTTTGCAACGGAATAAAGCCACAACAGAAACATGTTTTCATCTCATTGGTCAAATTGGCCTTTTAATGAACCCATTAAAGGTCACAGTAAAAGCCAAAGGGTTTAAAGCGTCAGATAATAGTTGCACTTATGGTTTCGGAAATTCGGTAAATTTGTATTCTGATTTTACATGGAGCCGCTGACTATTAAACAGTGAAGCTCTTTCTTTGTTCTGTAATTATCTAAACCTAAAGTACAGTAATTCAGACATATTTTTTCAATTACTAATTTATTAAGGAAGATATTCCTTTTAAAAAAACGGCAACATTTAAGGTACCATTCACTGCACAAGATGAGTTCACACTTATTCAGCATCATGAGACGTTTATTCGCCCGCTTCGAGGCAGACAACAGCACTCCAGCACAGAAGACCCCACCACCTCCCGGCGAACAGGTGCTGACATTGTCCCAGGACAGCGTGAGGCGATCCCTCAGAGGGACCAACCCACGAAAAGCCCCGGGTCCCGACGGCATTCCTGGCCGTGTTCTGAGAGACTGCGCTGTGGAGCTCACAGATGTCTTCACGGACATCTTCAACACATCTCTGAGCCAGGCTGTTGTGCCCACATGCCTCAAAGCCACCACCATCATCCCGGTCCCTAAGAAGTCGTCCCCCACCTGCCACAATGACTACCGCCCGGTCGCACTCACTCCCATCCTCATGAAGTGCTTCGAGCGGCTAGTTATGAACCACATCAAGGCTGCCCTCCCCCCCAACCATGACCCCTTCCAGTTTGCATATCGGCCCAACCGCTCTACCGATGATGCCATCTCCACTGCTCTCCACACAGCGCTCACCCACCTGGAGACCAGAGACTCCTACGTCAGAATGCTGTTCATCGACTTCAGCTCAGCATTCAACACAATCATCCCCCAACAGCTCACCGATAAACTGAGCAAACTGGGGATCAGCACCTCCCTGTGCAACTGGCTGCTGGACTTCCTGACGGGGAGACCACAGGCAGTCAGAGTTGGCGACAACACTTCCAGCACCATCACGCTGAACACAGGGGCCCCCCAGGGGTGTGTGCTGAGCCCCCTCCTCTTCACTCTGCTCACGCACGACTGCTCACCATCATCACCCAGCTCCAACCTCTTCATAAAGTTTGCGGATGACACGACTGTTGTGGGCCTCATCAACAACGACGAGGAGACAGCCTACAGGGACGAAGGTCAGCCGCCTGGCCACGTGGTGCAAGGACAACAATCTCCGTCTGAATGTGGAGAAGACGAAGGAGATTGTTGTGGACTTCAGGAGAGTGTGCCCCCAGCATGCTCCACTAACAATCGACGGTGCTGCAGTGGAGAGAGTGAGCAGCACCAAGTTCCTGGGAGTGCACATATCCGAAGACCTGTCATGGTGCCACAACACGGCATCAATCACCAAGAGATCCCACCAGCGCATGTACTTCCTCCGCAAGCTTAAAAGAGTTGGAGCCCCGACCCCCATCACGACCTCCTTCTACCGCGGTACCATAGAGAGCATCCTGACCAGCTGTATCACCGTGTGGTAGGGCGCCTGCACCGTGTCCTGCCGTAAGACTCTGCAGCGCATCGTGAGGACAGCTGAGAAGATCATCGGTGTCTCCCCCCCCCCCTTTCAGGACATCTACAACACCCGCCTCACCCGCAGAGCCATCAGGATCGCTGGGGATCCCACACACCCCTCCCACAGCCTCTTCAGCCTGCTGCCATCGGGTAGGAGACTGCAGAGTCTCCGAGCCAAGACCAGCAGGCTCAAGGACAGTTTCTGCCACCAGGCAGTCCGGAGACTCAACTCCCTCCCAGCCCTGCCCAGCCTGCCCCTTCCCACTGCCACACTCACCGAACTCTGAGTACACCCTACATGCTGTACGATCATCCTGAACTCTATTTTTTGTTCTTTCTCATTTTTTTCTGCAAGACCTCACTTCAACCCTTTCTTGTTTGTTTTTGCAATTACGACATTACGTCACTTTATGTACGTCACTTCCTCACTTTACATATCTCACTACCTCACTTTACATACGTCACTGCCTCACTTTCCAGACGACACTACCTCACTTTACATACAGAAATTACAAGTATTGTCTGTTGTCAATTGTATGTCTTTTAGCCACGTTATAAGTGCCTTGCATGTCTTGCACGCTGGGTCCGAGAGGACATTAATTTCATTTGTGCTGTATGTCATGCATATTTGCACGTTTGACAATAAAGCTGACTTTGACTTTTGACTTTGACTTGACTTTGACTATTGCCATCACAGCTACTACTCTGTTGTTTGTGTGTACATTTTAGGGGTATAATATCACAAGTCATAACTCACTCACAGTCTCTCTCTCTCTTAGTTTGTTTCTATATATATGATAAACTAATATCGAATGGCATGCGCCTTCCTCAGTAACTTAATAACAAAATGAAACACTGATGTTTCCAGATGTCAACAAATCAACACATTGCATTGTATGCATCAACCAGAGTCATGTGTATTTCAAAACATTGTGTATGTTATCCAACATAGTCAACACTTTCCTCTTTAGAAGACCCAGGAGACGTTCTATTTCATTATAATTTTAGGACCGTAGCGGCATCCCAGTCTCCAGGTTCCATTGAAATAGATTTTCAATCCAGATTTGTCATACTTGGAAATAGAGTTTTGTCGGACCCCGTGGAACAGAAATCTTCTTCAACAGAAATCAAGCAGAAGCAAAAATGAATCTGTTATTTATTTGTTGATTTTTTTTGGGGAATACATGTTCATGGTTGTTGTATGCGTTGTAGGAAGAAATTAAGAAGCAGAAACCAATGGGTGGGGGTGACAGTTTGTTGTAGAGCTGGGGAGGTTTATAGGTCGGATCAATACACAGCTCATCGATTTCCCGACTACATCATTTACCCCCCTACAATTGCATGCGCACACACACACACACACACACACACACACACACACACACACACACACACACACACACACACACACACACACACACACACACACACACACACACACGCACACACACACACACACACACACACGCACGCTCGCACGCACACACACACACACACACACACACACACACACATGTACACACACAAACACATACTGTACATCCCGCTTTATTTTACTGTTTGCTCTTTATGTTAAGATACTCCATTCTGTGGGAACAGCACCCCCCTCGTGATGCAGTCCTTTCTGTTCAATGCTAGCATATGTGAGGTGAGGAACAAGCTGGTACGTAATCTCAAACTGCAAAGCCCAAATTCTCATTGCGGACATTATTAGTGGCTGGAAATCACTAAATCAAAGCATAATCACTGAGACAAACGCTCCTAAAGACTGTCAAAAAAGACATTTGTTTTCTATCACAAAGTTCTGAGCTTTTTTTACCTCTATGTTTTTGTCCTCAAGTGTTATTCATCCATTTGAACCTTCCCTGGCCATTTTCTTTACTGTGAAGTAATTTAATCCCTCAGGAATATGAAACGAGCGGTTGATGAGTCGAGTGGTATTCCCGAGCATGCGGGTAGCGCTTCTCATCTGAAACCTGTCATTAAAAATATTCAGTAGGCGTTACTTTGTTGCTACCCTTTCTCCCAGCTGTCCTCGACACCTTAATGTGGTTGAGGATGCTATGGTCAAAAGGTCAAATGAGTATGTATACTGTAGATGCCCTACAAGTCGCTTATTAATTCTTCATGATTGGATTGGATTGGATATGCCTTTATTAGTCTAACATGGGCTTTGAGCTTCTTCCTCTTTCCTTTCGGCTTTTCCCTTCAAGGGGTCGCCACAGCAAATCAGTGTCCTCCATCTTTAGAGGTTTGATCCGCATGTTTGTTTTGGCCAAGCTTTTACGTCGGATGCCCTTCCTGACACAACCCCCTGTATTTATCCGGGCTTGGGACCGGCACAGGAAGACATATGTCCCTTTGTGGCTACAGAACAACCAACTCGCTCAGTAAAAGGCTCCCAAACACAAAATGGTAATCGGCACAGCAACATTCAAAAAAGCAAAAACTATACTTACCATTTGAAAACAATGCTCTGATCTTACTGTGAAATTGGGATCTCTTTCCTTACATTAACATGGGCTTTGAGCAATACTGAAAATGAAATGTCTGATGTAGCAAGGAGAAATGCATCAGCAGTAGAAATTGCTTGACAGACTGAAAATGATTGTACCTAAAGAGGTAAAATGGCATTTGATTATGTTGGAAACCATAGAGGTTCTGTTTTGCACCCATGGGAATTGATTTTTAAAGCTTGGAAACATACGTGGACTGTTTTCACCCCAATACATTAGGGTCTAAACAGTATTATTGTCATGATCTGGTTGGCGACCAACGGGGGGGCGCTGTCGGCCCCGCCTACACCTGCACAGGTGCTGGTCGTCCCGATCAGATTGGCGACCAGCGGTTAGCGACGTCACCCCTGCCTGCAGCCTCGCAGGTGCTGGTCGTTTAATCATTGACACTTAAAAGGACACACGACACGACCATCCGGTGCCGGTTCATTGTTTGTTTGCTGCTTGGTTGCTGCATGCATTGTTATGTGTTTGTTTAACCTTGGCGGACTTTTACTTTTTGTCTTCTTTTGCTACTTTGTATTTTTTCCATTCAGATGATTTTGATGTTTTACATTTTGTTCCTGCTGACTTTATTTTAATGCAATTTGTCAAACAACCTCCAGCTCCCTCCTGCCTGCTTTTTGGGATCCGCACTCGCCATAACCACCTCGCAAACCGTGACAGAATGAACTGGCCAACCATCGGATCCCGCAGGTACATCGGACCCGTCTCATTTCCACCCTGTGCCTGGCAATGCTACGTCCACGTTAGCGCAAGCCTCGTCGAGTTTGAATTGCGTCACTCGACGAACCGCAACGTCCACGTAAACGTCCGGCCGAGACCTCCTTCCAGGTGGCCGTCCAGGGTGATACTGGGTGACTGGCATTGCACGCCCACGTCCAGCCACGCTGTCGTCGTGCATGACGAATTAAGTCTCATCCACGACGAGCCGTGCAACGTCCGCGTCAACGTCAGTCCGAGACCCCACTCACCGCTGGATCCCGGAGCGGCTCTGGACTGGTCTCGTTCCCCCGGAGCCGGGCAGTTCATGCCCACGTCGGCGTCCGGCCGAGACCTGGTCCCATACGGCCGTACGGGGTGCCATTCTGTGTCTGGTAGTTCGATGTCCACGCAGAGCCATGCGCCGTCGCGTGAACGTGCGAGAGGGATCGCACTCACGCCCACGACGATCCGTGCCGCGTCTTCGTCCACCCCAGGCCGAGTCCCGTTCCCATCAGGCCGCCGCCCGTCGTATGCTTGAGAGGCAGCGGTTGCCCTCTCCACCGACCGTTCCCTAGCGAGTGGACCTTTTGGAAGACTGTCGGGACTTCTGGAAGCAGCCCCTTGAAGGGGGGGTACTCTCATGATCTGGTTGGCGACCAACGGGGGGCGCTGTCGGCCCCGCCTACACCTGCACAGGTGCTGGTCGTCCCGATCAGATTGGCGACCAGCGGGTAGCGACGTCACCCCTGCCTGCAGCCTCGCAGGTGCTGGACGTTTAATCATTGACACTTAAAAGGACACCCGGCACGACCATCCGGTGCCGGTTCATTGTTTGTTTGCTGCTTGGTTGCTGCATGCATTGTGTATGTGTTTGTTTAACCTTGGAGGACTTTTACTTTTGGTCTTCTTTTGCTACTTTGTATTTTTTCCATTCAGATGATTTTGATGTTTTACATTTTGTTCCTGCTGACTTTATTTTAATACAATTTGTCAAACAACCTCCAGCTCCCTCCTGCCTGCTTTTTGGGATCCGCACCCGCCATCACCACCCCGCAAACCGTGACAATTATGAGGTCTTACCATCAAGACATACATAGACTCCTCGGTAATTCGGTAGGGAAGGAGGTACAGTGAGGGGATAGGTACTGTAGATAGCAGTGGTGGGCCTTCAGAGTCAGCAAGGCCTTCTCTGCTGGCCTAACATAATCAGACATCATTATCATAATTATAATAAAAGTCAATTTCATTAAAAAAAAGTATTTTTCTAAATATATATATATATATATTAATTATTATATATACTGTTTTCTTGATGTTATATTCATCCATTTAGTTATGCTCCTTTCAGTGTTGTAGTTTTAGGTCAGAGTTTTTAATCCAATCAGAATTTAGGTAGCTTGTGTCGCCAGGCTGAAATCTGACCGACGCCTTCAGAATCAACAGTGAGGGCGTCTGTGCGCTGTACATGAACGGGCACATGTAGTTGATATATAGTTGCGATAGCCAATCAGATCACGAGTTGGCACAGTAAGGCCAGCTAGAGGTCCTCGCGTTGAACATGACGTACGCGTCCTGTGATTGGATACTGACTTTACCTCAGCCTTCAGCGGAGGCAGCGCTATGCAAATCAACCAAGCTGACAACAGATCAGACCCGGAAACTTTAGCAGAAAAACCAAGTATATCTACTCGCTTTTTTAACCCACAATGGCTGAAGGAGAGGACAACTCGCTGTCGCATGTAGGTAAGCCTATTCTCAAGAAAAAAAAATGAAAAAGATTTGTTTACTTTTATTTTCAACAAATAGTTCGTTTTGTGAACATCTTGTTTTCTGACATTTTGTAATTTAGCGTAAAATCTTGTTAAAGATTGCATATTCTTGGTGGACTTCATAAAACTTTGTGGACAAATGATGTTAAATTTCCTTTTATTTTTAAGTGTTTGCAGTATCACGTATAGTGACAAGTTCTAATTGCTGATGCAGATTTATTGATGTGTAATTGCTCCGAAAAATAGCCTGTGTTGTAGACGATTAAGGTGATGCCACGCCCAGTACTGTGTGCGTGTGCTTTTGTAAATGATATCTCCAGCCGTTGTGTCATAAATAATGGTATTACGAAAGATATTTGTTCAACTCGGACTCAGCAGGACTTCACTGAAGGCCTAGGTGTGAAATGCACGGACCGCCACTGACGTATAGTGACAAGTTCTAATTGCTGATGCAGATTTATTGATGTGTAATTGCTCCGGAAAATAGTCTGTGTTGTAGACGATTAAGGTGATGCCACGCCCAGTACTGCGTGCATGTGTTTTTGTAAGTGATATCTCCAGCCGTTGTGTCATAAATAATGGTATTACGAAAGATATTTGTTCAACTCGGACTCAGCAGGACTTTACTGAAGGCCTAGGTGTGAAATGCACGGACCGTTACTGGTAGATAGGTAGGTATGTAGGTAGGAGCGTAGGTACTGTAAGTAGATAGCTAGGTAGCTAGGTTGGTAGCTAGGTAGGTAGATAGACAGATACACAGAAAGACTATTCTTTCCGCCACATTGATTGGTAAATATGATTTAAAATGTGCAGCTTGACAAACATTTAGGCAGTGCTTCTTCAATGCTGTAATATCCATTTCTGGTTGTTTGTCTGTTACAAGCTGGCTTATTTACTCACTGGTTTATTTTTTAATGAGCTGAGTATTCACTCGAAACTGCTGGCAATGAAACTTTAAAACGTGTGCAGTCGCAAAGAGAGGAAAATATTTACATTGAGGTTGGCCATATTCTCTGATGATGCTTCGATGTAGGTTAGAACTGCAGAGCCGATATGCAAATGGAATCTTGGGATAATAACCATCAACCTCTCTTCTTCCTTTCATAAATTTGCTGCTGTGAGATGTAAATTTCTCCACGGCGAGACGAATAAAGGTACATTCAATACAATCAAACTCGATTGATTCAATTTGGTTCTTTTATCTTCCAAATGCCTAATTAAAAGTCACTCACACAAAAGGCCAACTTGGTGGCTCAAAATGTCAAAGTGCATCCTCCTTTCTGATATTCCTCGGTACAACGGATGTTGCTTCATTTACCCACCATTTTGATATAAGGAAACAAAGCCAAAATGATTGCCAGTCAGCTGATTAACAACTACACCTCGGTAAAGTGCCCGTTGACAGGACAAGTCATCGCTCACAATATTTTTATTGTCAGCCATTTTACAATCTTCTTTGTGTCATGTAAAATTATTCTTACTTCGGTATATAGCAATCATTGCCGTGTTCCTTATTTGTCATAAAACAGGTTGAAACAGTCATCAATGTCGAAAATAAATTTTATTTATAAAATCAGGTCAAGAATATCAAGAATACGGTCGGAATACGGAATATCAAGAATACAGTAAATGATACGTTTTTTTGTATTCTGTCAAAACTATAGTGAGGTTCAGATTTTCTTGAAAGGATGATCACGTTGTGATGGAAAAATCTAGCAGGAATCCAAGGTAAGAGACAAAAAGATTATTTAATCTTCGGGACGGCACAAAATTGAGCGGGCCTGCACGAACTTGTGCAGGGCAGGGACAGCTGCTAGGACATCACTGCAGGAGCTTAGTGACACTGCAGGAGCTTCACTGCAGGAGCTTAGTGATGTTAGGGGCGAGAGGGCGCCGCCGTTGATTGGGAGAGCTTCTACTAAGACTGGCGGATGTGACATCATATACGGCAGATGCCCTCTCGCCCCTAACATCACTGCAGGAGCTAGATGTGACATAAGCAGTGATGTTAGGGGCGAGAGAGCGCCGCCGTTTATTGGGAGAGCTTCTACTAAGACCGGCGGATGTGACATCATATACGGCAGATGTGACATAAGATAATGAAAATAAAATGATGTTCACAATGTTTGTATAGCGAATTCCCTAAGCAACTATCTTTGGATAAAAAGACGACGATTGGCAGTTTTGGGTTGTGGATTTCGGAAGGCATGAGTTAAAAGTTATACAAACACGTGATGAATGCTAGACAAATACATATTAGCACAGAAAGAACAATAATGAAGGTTTCCTCGCAACCAAGCTGTTCGCCAGTCAATAATTGGAGGTGGCACCGCCACTTTCTGCAGTATCTGCCCTAAGACATCAACCCCTAACAATAAAAGTTTTATCTCCTTTAAGAGACAGTGGTCCTCAGGAGAAGCTGTGAATCAACAGGACACCCTTTGCCAAAGTTTCCGTGCTATTTGGTGTTTACATGAATGGAGGCAAGCACCGGGGATTCGCTTTGATCCTTTGCACAACACATTAAAAAACAGTCCCAACTGTGCAAAGTGCCATGAGTGCATGACAGTAATGCACACTGGTAGCTTTTTTCTCACAAGCAGGGAAATATAATCACACAAATAAGACATCAAAGATAGATGGAGTTAAAATATTCAGTTGAAAATTATTCAGATTGCTATGGGAAGGCGCGGAGCAAAATATTCCCTCTAAGTGTCCAAGTGGATGAGATCAAAACGGCTTGATGCCGTGAGACAGACGCACATACGACAGGAAGCTTGTTTTGTTTCGGGGGGCCTTGGCAGCGGCGCCTTATGCCGTCACGTCTATCCCAGCCGGGCTCTTTTTTGCTCTTGTGTCTGGTCACTGGCACGTCTGAAGGTCTGAGCGTCCGTTTGCACTCACACATTGCCAGCTGCACCTGCCTTGGCACACGCCATCGCCACCTGTCCACCTGTACGAGCTACACGATGATGCCATGTTTACACCACGTTGATTTTAGTTATCCCTTTACTGCCTGAATTATTTTCTACTTAGAAAAAAAAATCTGTTCTGTTTTTATGGTCACTGATGGATATAATAACATACTAGTAGCTTCATTTTTTATTATTTTCCAATAATATAGAAAATTTGACAATGTGCCTAATTTGATACAATCGTCATGAAAGACCTCAATTGAGTGGGTGCCTTTTTTGGATGTCAAATGCAACTTCAAAGACTAGACTTTTATCCATATGATAGTTTTTTAATTAAAAAAAATACATAAAATATTTACATAAAATACATACATAATTTACATAAAATGTTTATATAATAGGTCTTTTACAGATACAGAAAACTAGCTAATAACCATGGAATAATGCAAAGCAGTTCTTGTAATGATTCAAACAAATATTTACATTGCATTTGTTTGCAGTATGCCATGCTGGCACCTGTTGCGGTTCTTTGCAACACATAGACCATGAGCTATGTTGTCAAACCGAATACTGTATCATCGGAGGGAAAAGAGGCACAAAATGGCGAGCCCATAGCCAGCTCCGTTTCTTATATGGCGCTTGGATGCCCTCTTTTGGCGGCTTTTGTTAATGCAGTTCGGTGCAGGACGGATGTATCGACAGTACGGTTATATCGACATTTTTTCTAACTCCCGAGAATATCGATATAACGAGACTTTACTGTAGTTGCTTAGGGAATTCGCTATACAAACATTGTGAACATCATTTTATTTTCATTATCTTATGTCACATCTGCCCTATATGATGTCACATCCGCCGGTCTTAGTAGAAGCTCTCCCAATCAACGGCGGCGCCCTCTCGCCCCTAACATCACTGCAGGAGCTAAGATAAGCTCCTGCAGTGATGTTACCCTAACATCACTGCAGGAGCTCACGAAAGGCAGACTGCCGAAAGTGGCGGCGCCACCTCCAATTATTGACTGGCCCCCAGCTTGGTTGCGAGGAAACCTTCATTATTGTTCTTGCTGTGCTAATATGTATTTGTCTGGCATTCATCACGTGTTTGTATGACTTTCAATTCATCTGCCGTTTGCACTTTTTCCTGCTCAAATCAGGTGTTGCGCTTTTTTGCGAACTAAATTAGTCAAGCAACTTTAGGCTCAGTCCAATCGCTTGATATACTCTCATCAGTGAGACTTGGAGAATTAGTACTGTAATCAATGTGTCCTCGGGACTTAAATTACCATTCATCCATTCATTACCATCAAATTGCAGGACCACCACCATTTTGCAGTCTCACCCAGCTGTGTCAACAGTGTCCTGTTAATATCTCATCCTGACATCAAAGCTGCAGCTGGGATTCTGCAGGTCGTATCTGAAGCGCACACCACTTGGATGAACACGTCAGTACCAAGTACATTCTCTCATTCTCTCTCTCTCTCTCTCTCTCTCTCTCTCTCTCTCTCTCTCTCTCTCTCTCTCTCTCTCTCTCTCTCTCTCTCTCTCTCTCTATCTATCTATCTATCTATCTATCTATCTATCTATCTATCTATCTATCTATCTATCTATATCTTCTTTTCCTTTCGGCTATTCCCTTCAAGGGGTCGCCACAGTGAATCAGTAACCTCCATCTTCAGAGGTATGATATGCATGTTTGTTTTGGCCAAGCTTTTATATATATATATATATATATATATATATATATATATATATATATATATATATATATATATATATATATATATATATATAAACCAAGCCTACAGGGAGGAGAACATTTTTTGTTATTCTTATTAACAGCATACAGTATCTTCATTTCCACTTCAATCCAAATCCAAAAGCATTTGCATTTAAGGACAACATAGAATCTTCTATTAACTTACATTTTGAAATGTAAGAGGTAAATTAGCTTAATTTAATTGTGTACACACACACAGGCACACGCACACACACACAAACACACACACACGAAAACACACACTAGTACACGCTTTTACATACACTTGCACACTTGCACACACATTAACACATAAATGAACAAATTATGGCTATGTTTTATTGATCTTTGATGAATCTATGTTCAATTAACACATAACCTCTATTCATAATCTCAAGATCAGTGTTTGCAGTTCTGCTGGATAGCGTGAGAATTTGAATATAAGATGCATGATGTTGCTCCATATAGTGAAAAGAGATGTGAGAATTTTCCGTAGTCAAGTTGTGTTTTGAAGCAAAGTTTTGTCAGAACTCAATATTCCCCGTGTGTGATTACGGACACACAATGCTTGTCTGAACGTGCGCGCCAGCCACTTACTAATCATACGACGCACGCATGGTAACAAACTTTAGAAGGATAATGATGCAATCCCCATGTCAACTGGCCCCTCAAGTGCAAAGACGGGAAGAAAATACAGTGGCTGCAAAAGAGAGGTGTGTCTCTCCGTATGAAAATCCAATGCAAATAAGCTTTGGCCCCGTGGTACTTGAACTGTTTTCTCTTTGATAACCCAATTATTGTCTCAAGAGCTCCGTCAATTGCTCCAGCGATCTCTTCTTGAACACATCACTCCTCTAACCTCAAGCACTTTCCATTTGATTCTGCCATTTTTTGACAGTTCAAAGTAATCAGAGGAGGCCTCGGCCGAGGATGAGGATTGATTTCGTGCTCTCGCTTATCATGCTAATTCCCTGAAAATCAGCCGTTTTCATCCCCCTCGCCTGATTACCACTCTTGGAAAAAGGCCCCTGAACTACGCCACCCTCCCCAGTGCTCTGTGTCATCCAACCCCCACAATCCTATGTTTTTGTCGCCGTGCCTCCACCAACGCCACTCCAACTTCTCATTGTCTTTTCTCCCAAATCATCTCATTATGTGATTGGTGAAGACATCAGCTGACTCCAAAATGGTGCACCAAATGCTTTGAACTTCCATTTGATGAGCTTAATTTTTAATTGATACACCAGTGTATGGGGCGGCCCGGTAGTCGAGTGGTTAGCACACCGGCTTCACAGTGCAGAGGTCGCCGGTTTGCGTCCCGGTCCGGCCTCCCTGTGTGGAGTTTGCATGTTCTCCCCGGACCCGCGTGGGTTTTCTCCGGGTCCTCCGGTTTCCTCCCACACTCCAAAAACATGCATGGCAGACAGATTGACCACTCCAAATTGTCCCTAAGTGTGAGTGAGAGAGTGACTGTTGTATGTCTTTGTGTGCCCTGCGATTGGCTGGCAACCAATTCAGGGTGTCCCCGCCTCGTGCCAGAAGACAGCTGAGGTAGGCTCCAGCAACCCCCACGACCCTAATGAGGAATAAGCGGTACGGAAAATGAGATGAGATGAGACACCAGTGTATGAGTGCATCACTGTATTGTCAAATTGTTGGCACCCTTACATTAAAAAAATAAAATGAACCCCCCCCCCCCCCCCCAATGGTCACTGAAATAATTTCTAATGAGGAGCCTCAAATCCCCTGGGAAAATCTCTTTTGGCCAGACAAGACCAAATTCCCACTCTTTGACAATTCACATTCACTCTGTTTACTGATGCATTAAAAATACCCCCCAAAAAATGCAAAGAAAGGTGCACTGTACCTAATGTGAGATGAGCTATGGGGGAAATATGATTTTGGGATTATGCTAATATTCAGTGATGAAGCTTAAAATTACATTTCATAGCTATCTGGACATTCCTAAGCCAAATGGTCTCAACCACATGTCGTGGGCCCTCCAACTGAATAATGACCAAAAACACACAACTACACGTACCCCAACAAACAATTCTGAAGAGCCCTGATTTAGATCCGGTTGAAGCCGGTATATAGCAAAGGAGAAGCATGCAGTCGGGAGAAAGGCTGATTCAAAACTGAAGAGAGCTGCACTCTTTTGTTTTTTAAGACTGAGCAGAAACGCCTGTTGTTAGGGATGCTTTCCTTCCTGAAAATTAAACAATATTCATTCATTTACCGTTGGTTTGTAGCCAACAGAATTACTTCTGCATGAATCAAGGTTAACAAAAATCCCAATTGGGGAGTAGTCAAATACTATATATGAAAACAAAAAAAACTGTTTATATTCACAAAATGAAAAACTAGAAAACAATTTGCAGTTGCCAATACTTAATATCACAAATCACAAAAAGGGCGGCACGGTCGTCGAGTGGTTAGCGCGCCGACTTCACGTGCGGAGTTCGTGAGTTCAAGACCCGGTCCCGTCTCCCTGTGTGGAGTCTGCATGTTCTCCCCGGGCCAGCGTGCGTTTTCTCCAGGTCCTCTGGTTTGATTTATTGTCAAATATGCTAATATGCATTACATACAGCACACATGAAATTACTGTCCTCTAATGACTTTAACAAACATAATAAACACGAAAACGCCAATTTGCCAGGAAAAAAATACAACAAATAATATGACAACACAAAGACACAGTCATTCATTCTTCAGGACTTGCTGTACCCTCTTTGTGATGACATGAAGCAGTTCTAGATGAAAGAGGAGAGGACATGAAGCACGTCAAAAACACTCATTGCAGGAAGATTGAACAGGCCACTAGGTGTGTGAGAGTAACTGTTGTTTGTCTCTGTGTGCCCTGCGATTGGCTGGCAACCAATTCTGGGTGTCCCCCACCTAGTGCCCGAAGATGGTTGGGATAGGCTTCAGCAGCTCCTGCAGTGATGTTAGGGGCGAGAGAGCGCCTAGCTCCATCCGCCGGTCTTAGTAGAAGCTCTCCCAATCAACGACGGCATCCCCACCACCATTGTGAGGATAAAGTCATTGAAAAAATGGATGGATGATTCACAAAGAATTCAGGAAATGTAAGAGAGAGTCATGGGATGTATCTTTTCATGAAAAAAAATGTTGCATCCGTGTGCACGTGTCATACGTCATATTGATGGGTTAGAATTTACACAGTACGGTACATCAATTGGGAAATTTGTTTTGACGTCTTCAGAGTGCTGGAATTTGACCCCAGACATCAGCAATCCCAAGAACAGCACAGCACATAGAATTCTCCCAAGCAGACTCCCAGCCAAATTCCTCTCACACTCTGCCTTTTGAGTCATGATGGAAATATTCCTCTTCAACACAATGGCATTATTTCTTTAATGCGTGTGTGTTTGTTATGGAAATGTGTGTCAGTGTAATGTGTGCGGGATGAAAAACACGATCGCATACCCCACGCCTGAGCCTTCTTGTGACCGTCGGCAGCAGCCGCCGCACCTTTCATGACAAGCCCTTTCAATTTTTGCTCTTTGTTTTCATCTTCTGGAATATAAATAATTGCTTTAGGAACTCAATACCTTATCTGCAATTAAATAATTAAAAATGCAGATTTAGGTGTGAATAATGGATCCCAGGAGAGAAGAAGGGGGAGTTGTGTGAATGGTGCGCTGCTTAATTAAAGTTTACAGACGGTTGTGACGGGACGAGACCGACTGTTTGGTTAAAATGTTTGCAGAGCGTGTTTCAATCCCTTTGTAAACACTGAACCGTCTTAATCAACTCATTAATCAAGCAAATTGCAATCATAAGGTCCAATTTGTTTGTGATGGATACATAAGTGCGTTAACAGTTGCTTTTTAATTGACGCAGGCTGGCACCGCATGGTAAGGATCTGGAACTCCTGCTTCAACGTTTTATTCAATGTTATGCCAAAGGCATGTTGACGCAAAAATGTTGCGTCTTCCAATTCCACGTAGTAGCGCTTTTGTCAAGGACGTAACCATCTTGGAGGACATCACATTATCTTTATGAGGAAGTTCCTTGCATTGACAATGGCAATTTGCAGTTCAGAATAGACTGCACTCAAGTATAACATTTTGACCTCATACATCCACGAACCCAGCCATGCACATGCCTTTTCATTCTATTTGTTTTATGGTATAACTTATGGTATAATGTCCCAAATTGTGGTATCGCTTAGAATAAGCATGTTGCTGGTGGTAATGTGACAGAAGCGCTGCATCTTCTATTGCAATCCAATGTTTTGGATTGGTTAGGCTAATGTAAAACATGACTGATATCTGTAAGTCATGATACTGAGATAAAAACTATGATTTTTTTTAGAGGCTCTCTTTCTTCCATACAAGGATCACACCCTAAAACATGCAGATTTTTTTTTCACATAAAAGGAAAAAAATGACATCACAGTGGCAATGCGACTATACCTTGTGACCACCTCCATCAAGCAGCCAACAATACAGTTGTGTTTTTAGACTTTATACGTCTTCTGCACCTTGAACCTAATATCATGCTTAAATCCTGCCAGTGACTTAACAAGAATGTTCACTTTAAAAAAAAATACTACGCGGTCTGAAAGCTGAGGTGCAATGGCCGTGAATAAATTAAATTCATGTTATGTAATGCTTGCCGCCAAGTGATGTTATTTCTATCACTGGTATTTGAACCAACCAAACACTATCAATTGGACTTGCGATGTGTAAAAAACATAATTACGATATTTGCTGTAAAGGCAAAGCGACACATGCTGGCTGTTTCTTCATTTCAAAACATTCCTTGAAAAATGTAATTTTTAGAATGTAGAAGCCACAATAATGAAAGTTTCTCTCCCATCACCTGATCACCTTGCTGTTGCCCTCTCTTCATAAAGACCATGTTTTGGGCATTCCGACGAGTGAAGTGCACCTTCCCATCTTGTTTTAGTGATGTACAAGCTTTACCAGATGACAACAAGATTCTGGAGAGTAGCACTCAAGTGATTGGCTGCTAAAATGCACCGGGGCGTGCTATTTCTCGTTCTGCACTTGCTGAACATAATTTCTAAACTGATTTCAGGCTCACCTTGAGTGCTGACACTTGTTGCAGTGTTGTTAATGCTAAACCACGGCTGACACACACACACACACACACACACACACACACACACACACACACACACACACACACACACACACACACACACACACACACGCACACACACACACACACACACACACACACACACACACGCGCGCACGCACACACACACACACACACACACACACACAGACACACACACACACAGACACAGACCAGCAGAAACCACAATTTCAAAGCTGCTGCCTTAATTTACGTCCATTGAAGGAGACAAAAATAATGGCAGAACCGCAGATTGAGAAAGCTATTGAATGGCTAAATCGGACGTACCATCACAGGTGCTTTCAAAGTGCAAGGACCTCGGACGTGTAAACATAACATTTCACACACGGGATGCCGAAGGCTAATTTTGCATGATATCTCCTGCACAATGACAGGATGCCTGCTCAGCGGCGGCCCTTTGATTGACAGTCTCTCGGGTCCACGCCATTTAACCACCATGACCTTCCACACATCACGGCCCTTGTGAAAAGGTCACCCTTGTTTTGCTAATGAGTCATCTGATCTCAGGAGTTGTGAGGAGTAGGGCCCAAAAGTGTTCCATGTTTTTACTACATGTGTTTGGGACTATGCTGCATGTCACACTGTATGGGCACTTTTTCGTTCTTGCGGCCCATTGCACTCGGCAACTCTGCATTGGGCCTTTTATCCCACTATGTCATAATAGGAAACATGAATTGTGACCTTGAATACCTTACAAATAATGGGAAAGCAGAACCTGCCTGCATCCTCCTGGAGGAGCAACTCCAGGAAATTGGCCTTATTCCCCACACACTGGGAGGCAAGTGGCAATTAGGACGCTGATTAAGGCAAGGCGCTCTCAAACACAAATTCATAAAAGAGGAGATCATATTGAAATGTCCTGACCTTGTGCTTATTATCCGGAGCTAATCACTGCTGGCCTCCTGATAGAGTTGCAACCTGGTCAACCTGTTTGATTAATTTTCTTTCGTTCTCGTTTGCACTGGTTGTGTGTAACTGGGGGATATCAAAGGACTCCTTTGAGGTTTTAACCTCATTTGTTTGGTGCATTTTAGCAGCATATTTTTTTCCTGAATTGACTTTTTTTTGCTCCCTGCATGATTGAAAAGATGAGTACAGCACTCTCAATATAGTTAGAATTCTACATGGCTAATGCAGTGTTTGAAGGAAGTTTAGGTTCACTTTCTGGGTCCTTAACTCAACGGTGAAAGCAGTTCAGACTCCACCCCTATGCTATGGAAACTGCACTAAGTCAGACAGGAAGAGGTCGCAGAAGCGTATAAATGGAGTTGAAAAGATTGTGGGATGGCGCTACTCTTCCCACTTGCTCAACAGAACAAATGACAACACAAAGCATGGCTCTCATCCTGGTTTTGCTTTCGTTGTATTAAGTTCATCCTGTCTACTTGATATCTAATTTAAAACAGATTCTTTACTTACAGACAGTGTATTACACACTGTAACATGTCAGGTATTTGAACACCTACAATACACTGTCTGTAAGTAAAAAATGAGTTTTAAATTAGACTGGTTTTGCTTTGTTTAACCTGTTGCCCTCTGGCAATCACACAATTGGATTCAAAATCTGTTACTTTCATAGAGCCGTAAGTACTGCAAACTGTCTCATGGAATTAACTTACATTATATCATTGTCATGAGCAATGTATTTTTCAAATATTTTGCAATGTTGATGTCATTTCCTTTTTTTTAATCTGCACTTGAACAGGTCTCTTAATCTTGTCACATGCTGTAAACCAAAGCAAGGCAGCTTTATTTGTATCGATCGTTTGAAGACAATTGAGAGTGGTTTGCAGAAAACATTCAAAGCATTATAGAAAGAGAAACTAAACGATGAAGACCGAACAAAATCACAATAAAAGGAGTTTGATGTTGAACTTTGGAGAGTGTGAGAAGAAGCTGCATTGTGTCTTTGTCATCTTTGTATCTGCAGAAGAACTGTGGTACTACATGAAGAAGTCTGGCTGGCAGAAAAAAACATATTAGAGTAGTCTAAGACATGTTTGCACTTGAACAGCAATGAGATCTGCTGTTAGTTTGAGCGATGAGTCAAATGTAGAGGTGTTTATACATCAGGGATCAGCTCTGAGACCCATCCACTGGGCAGTAATTATCGACTGGCTGATGCACTACTACTGGCAAAAGCCATAGACCATGATGCGTGTAGATTACATTTTGATGTGCGGTGAAAACAGGCAAAAGGTGGAGGAATGTTTACAAAGATGAAGCTATGACCTGCAAAGGAGAGGAATGAAGCTTTACTGAAAGTGTCACACCACTTTCTAAAAAAGATACATGTGAATGAGTTGAACCAGGAAATTTTTATTCATGAAAGGTGGTACGTTGACATTAACCCCAGAGGCAATACATCATCTGATTTATTAAATGATTCCATGCAATGACTTTCACTTTGAATAATACAATTGCTCTATGATGCATCATTCAGCCTGGTTAACTATTGTTATTGATCCATGATCAGATCTGATCTACTCCGGTCTGTTTAAGCTCTATAATATTAAGATCGCCGGGGGTATGGGGTGTTCTGAATCCAGCAGGCTGCAGGAAACAATGGTGTTGCCCATGTCTCCATTTCATCCTTGGCTGATTAATACGGCAAATGGAAGGCGACACACATCACGAAAGATGCCAATGGTAATTAATTAGCATCTCATTTTGAGCATGGCACAAATGGACGCGGAGCTTGCTTCTCAATGCCATCTCCCCCAAGGCTCAGTATTATAAGGGTCAAAATCCTGACTATGAGGGCCGCTTAATAAATTGAGAAGGGCACGTTGACAGTCAAATGTTCATGGCATGTCTCCGTCTTGCCGTTAGCTACCGAAAAAAAATGTTTCCGCATTGTCCAGCGCAGCACATGAGCTCATAATGGTGGGGAGCAAAGGGATGGGGATAAGATTGCTTCTCACTGGGTAGAAATGTCCCCAACATTTGGCCTCTGGCTGAAAGTTATGCAAAGAAATGAGAAGTATTTCGTTTAACACACACAAAAAAATGCATTCATACTGCTGTTTTGTTTCTAGCATAAAATATACATATATATATTTTTTTAAACTGAATTTAAACTGGTTTGGTTGAAAAACCTCCCCAAAGGACAACCATTCCGTGGATCGTTGATTCTTTTGAGCGCAATGCATGGTGATTGTGAGCGTAATTATTATTATGTTTCTATATAGTTAAGATGTTTTCTTACATCCCTCTCCATTCGTGTTTCAACCGCGCTGTTTGGAGACATTGTACGACTAGGGGAGGCACAAGATAGCCTTGGAACGAACTGGGATTTTCCAAAACGTGTCGGTAATATGGCGTGAGAAAATAGAAAATGTGTGGTTGATCAGCAGGAGTTTTTCTGGACCAAAATCCCCTTGAAACCACACTAATGCGCCTTATCAGGCGTACTGTTTACCTGCGGGCAATGGACATCCCTAATGGTTGGCATTGTCACGCCATAAGGATTGTAATGTGTGTTGTGAATTAGGCAGAACCACCTGGGCTGCAGCTTAAAGACCGACAGGGGAGCAATAGGTGGATAGAAGGCACCCGCCTCTGCCAAACGCACGGCCAGATTGAGATACTGGTGCTTATTGGATCCAGGCTTGGTGAAGGGGGAAAGCAGCACGGCTGGCCCGCCCAGTGAAACCACAACAGAAGGCATGAAAACAAACTTCTCAGAATAGCAGTCCTCTCTGCTGTTTGGCCGCTTCTTCAAAGATTTGTGGGGAGATGTTTGATCTGGGTTCAACAATCTGCAGTGACTGTACACTCTAGCGGCATTACACGGGGGGAAAGCAAAATCTGCCTCTGCTCAGAGGTGCAACATATCGTCGCAAGCCGATAGCCAGGTAGCTTTTTATCGTCCGTTCCTGGCTGCTGTCCATTGGTAACAGACGGACGAATTGTCCGCAAGCGTCCGCGACACATTTACTCTGCCTTTCGTTGGTGTTTGGTGTCGCGAGCCAGAAGTTCACCAAGTGTTTCACTCTGTTACCAGTTCTCTTTTTCCCTCCAAATGCCAATGTTCTTTTCAAACCCAGATTGACAGTATGTGATTGTGCAACAAACTGTACCATGTTGAAAAAGAGCTGATTGTTTTTCAGTCAAAGTTAACCTGCTGCCTTAGAAGACTTGTGTTGGCGATCATTTTGTGGCTTCAAATGGCAAAGTATCAAAAAGTATGAGACAACAATAAGAGCAGACAATAAGGAAGGGAAAAAATGAGTCAGTGATGCACATGATGATAACGTGACTGCATAATAAGCGACAGCAATTAGCCCGGCCCAGCCATTTGCAGATTGTAATTAATGCGCTGCCGGTCCATAATATCAGTCAAGCTAATTTTGTTGTGGGTGGGGCAGGGGTGCAGATCAGATCCAAGGATAATTGCGGGTGACTTGGGTCACTTGCAGTCTGCAGCTTGGGTCTCATGAGAACCTTAAGAAATTGTAAATCCCCCCCACCACTCCATGATCTAAACATGTGCCATGCAGAGCTTGCTGGAGGTACACACACTGGTAAAACAAGCAACATTGGTTTGGTCGGCTCCTTGGGTGTGTTGGTTGTCAGTTGCATTCACAAATGATCCTAATTGTATGTTGTATGGAGCATAATTTAGATCAAACACAGCTATGTAAATGAGTCACTTTTTTCATAAGTAGGTGTAGAGCTGGGGAAGATCTTGGTCCACAACCAGATGTGGTGCTGTGGCCGTATTCTTTTTCTCTGTCTTCACTCAGAGTGTAGGAGTTGAGATCGGGAGGGACGGCATTGATGGGCGGGCGTGGACGGGTGGGGGTTGTGCAGCTGTTAATTTAAGGTAAAAGCAGCCTGGGAAGAAACAAAATCAGGTCACTCCAAATCAATTTGGATGGTCTTTTTTCATTGAGGGACTCACCAAGTTTTTCATACTGGGTCCACACTCGGAACTGGCCATCTGCCAGCAAGCACACACGCGTGTGCACACAGGGATTACCACAATCAAACATTGAGCGGTTGTGATGGCGTTTGCTGTCAGCTCTTACTAATGCCAATTTGGGATACAATTAAGAAACAAAAGATGGGAATGTGGCAGTATCTGAATCATGATCAGTAAAAAAAGACTCATTGGGCATACCTTTGCAAACCTTCTCCGCTCAGTAATATGCACGCTTTACATCGTGCCACCATCAGCCTGTGCCACACAAGAACAGTTTCTAGAGAGCGTCCTCCAACAAACTCCTGTGAGCAAGCATAATTGCCTTGCATGTATCAGTACCCAAGAAGTAGGTTTCGGTTTTAAAAAGGTGAGCATCCCAAATACAGCGGAAACATTAGAGCAACCAACGGTTTTCTGGAAAACCACTACATCCTAATATATATTGCATCAATAAAAATGTCGGTGTCCGAGTTCTACAATGAAAATATCTTTCATGTCAACACATCCCATTCTGTGAGGCTATGAAATATTTCGTAAAATGCATTCCTCTTAAAACTATATGATGTTATATATTTATGACTCTGTCCCTTTTCTTGCGAGTGTCGCAGGTAAAGAAGCTCATCATTCAGCTGACTTTCGCCAACCAATCACAGTGCATCTTATTTATTTGTTCAATATTTATGATGGAAGTTCCACAAGCTGACGTGTAACCGGTACCTTGTAATTATGTGACAGTAATGATGCGATTAATTTCCTTTGTGTTGTATTCACAAACTATTTTGTTGTGAGTGATGAGTCTTGTCCACTATATAAAAAAACAACACACACACACACACACGCACACACACACACACACACACACACACACACACACGCACGCATACACACACACGCACGCATACACGTTTTGCTAGATGGTGGGGACATGGTGTGCAAAAGTTTTGACCCGTGGGAACCCAATTTCAAATATGAAAAAAACATATTAAGAAACACATAAAAATTTGATTTTAGGACCCAATTTTTTTTTGCCTCTGCTCACTCAGAAATCACTTTAAAATGGCATAATTCTTGATTTAATTTTTCCCGGTTTTTCGCAACTCCGTGGGGACTTAACGAATCATGTCAAACCAAAACTACCAGCAGGTGGCGCTTATTTTTTTCAAGAGACAATATTTAGAGCCTGTAAGATCAGCAATTGTGTTTTGCAGGAGCCATGATCGTATATTTTTGACAATTCTAAATTTTGAAGAAATAAATTGTGAAATAATTTGTTCACATGCAAAACTGGGTCCAAGCCCCCTCCCATTTTCTGACATGATATCCGACAGAATAATCATGCACCAGATGTAGGTCTGCCAAGTTCTGTCACAACCAAAAGTTTGACTGCATCCAGTATTGGACTTTGTGCTATGTGCTATTCTTTATTATTTATCTGTGAATTACATCTCATTGGTGCTGCCAGCAAATTTTTGTTTCATAAATGTGCTGAGTTCCAACACTTGTTGTGCTCTTTGTGTAGTTTTTAGATTTGTATGTTTACTCTATAGAAAATATCTCTTGTCTTTCAATTACATATTGACTAACAACCTGTGCAGAGCGGACCTAAATGACAATGTTTTAATTTTCTCAATTTTCAATGTAAGTTGCTGGAACAAACATACTTTTTCTTGCATATTTATTAGATTGGATTTGACTTTATTAGTTTTGCAGTGGAGAAATTTACATTTCACAGCAGCAAAGTTATGAAAGAAATGAAAGTAGAAAAGCAAAATACAGAAGCTGATGGAAAGGCAGCCACTCTCGCGGCGCCGTCTTGAAGTCAAAAGAACAAAAAAAAACCTAAATAACAAATAACATGACAATTATAAACTAGATTGAAGAGAATCAAGTAAATTAACACTGCTCACGTACCAATTTCAATGGCAGCCTCTGATCTTTGTAATAATTGAAATACATCAACCTGAAATTTCAAACATTCAAGACATCGTGGTAAGAAAATAAATACAAATTGCTTTCATATTAAAAACTGCGTGTAAAACGTTCAAGATTAAAACAAAAGTGCTGGACAAAATTGGTATGTCCAGAAGTTTTGTCGGCAAATATTCAAGAAAAACAACACTCAATTTGTTGAAATAAAAGTTATTGTCTCTGTGTTGTATTGAAATGTGCCAGAAACAAGTGCACATGACACATATAACATACATAAAAGCATTGTTCCAGCTGCCAAACCTAACCTTTCCTTAGTTTCGAACCTAACATTAACTGCGTTTTACGGACATTCCCATTAATTTATCAATGCGGTTTTTCACGAAATATTTAACTCCCTTCCAAGTTCTCCCTTTCAATTCTTCTGGTGAAGAAACACCTCCAAAGGTAGTAGAGAATGACCGAGCAAAGATCTTGTGGGCCTTCCAGATACAGACTGACAAGATGGAAATGGCCAACCAACCAGATATTGTGGTCATAGATAAAGGGCAAAGGAAAGCCGTTGTCATGGATGTAGCAGTCCTGAGTGATGGAACCATCAGAAAGAAGAAACATTAGAAAATCGAGAAATACCAAGGGCTCAGAGAGGAGCTGGAGAGAGCCTTGAAGGTAAAGGTGACAGTCGTGCCTGTGGTGGTCGAAGCACTCGGGGCAGTAACCCCCAAACTCGACGAGTGGGCAACAGATCCCGGGAACAACATTGGATATCTCGGTCCAGAAAAGTGCAGTGCTGGGAAAAGCACGGATACTAGGCAGAACCCTCAAGCTTCCTGGCCTCGAGCTAAATGGGGGACAGACACCACCCATGAGGGGTGAGACGAGGAATTTATATATACAGTAAAGTCTCGTTATATCGATATTCAAGGGAGTCCGAAAAAATATCGATATAACCGGGCCTATCGATATATCCGACCCTGTTTGCATGTAATTTTCTCCGTGCGTGCAGAGAAATAGTATCGATATAACCGGGACTATCGATATATCCGATATCGATATAACGAGACTTTACTGTATATATATATATATATATGAATTTTTCAGAAACTCCTGCAATGTAAGGTACTGCTACTCCTCTCCTTTTTGTATCTTGAGAATTCTTGCTTTCATTCCCAATTCTTTCTTTCTGTCATTTGTTGAATGACCACTGAGGGTACCCACATTTAGTGAGTGCTTTCCTGATCAGACTTTAGTTCGCTGACGAAACCTCTTGGATAGGAGGCGAAACATCCGACACCTTCAAAAAAGTACAGATGACAGCTGAAGAAACCTTCTCATCGATAGAGGGGAGTGGTCCTCTGCTCCCCCCAACCTGTGAGTAGGGACCTATCATAGCTGTGTCCGGCGCCGCCATGTCCGGACTTTAGGGATATATAAATAGGGCTGATACGACCAATCAGACTTTAGTTCGCTGATGAAGCCTCTTGGATAGGCGGCGAAACGTCCGACACCTTCAAAAAGTACAGATGACGGCTGAAGAAACCTTCTCATCGATGGACCACTCCGGTACGACTGAGAGCTTACACAGACGCCTTCTCATCGATACACTCACAGTTTTTTGATCTGGAATGACCCCGTGGGGACACTTTAGAAAAGGTCATGAAACGTCTTTAAAACATGGTTTGAAGTCTCTCAGAGGAATTTGTCATTGGGGACCTCATTTTGCAGTCTCTCAGAGCAATTTTCCCGTGGGGACCTAAAATGAGGTACACGAGTCCCCTCCGGGCTGCGTGCAGTCAGGTTGATGTCCCCACATGACGCACAAATGGGACCACACACACACACACACACACACACACACATATCTGAGGATTGGGGAGATTCGAAACAACTGTCTAAAATAATCTCATCTCATCTAATTTTCCGTACCGCTTATTCCTCATTAGGGTCGCGGGGGTTTCTGGAGCCTATCTCAGCTGTCTTTGGGCACGAGGCGGGGGACACCCTGAATTGGTTGCCAGCCAATCGCAGGGCACACAAAGACATACAACAGTCACTCTCACACTCACACTTAGGGACAATTTGGAGTGGTCAATCTGTCTGCCATGCATGTTTTTGGAGTGTGGGAGGAAACCGGAGGACCCGGAGAAAACCCACGCGGGTCCGGGGAGAACATGCAAAATCCACACAGGGAGGCCGGACCGGGACGCGAACTGTGAAGCCTGTGTGCTAACCACTCGACTACCGGGCCGCCCTGTCTAAAATAATTTTCAACCAAAATCAAGATGTCTAAAATCATATTAGGGCTACTTCCTGTTGTTACACAATGCATTTGGCGGTACTTTGTTTGGTCTGAAAACTTCGTGTTGGTCCGTGTTGATGGCAAAATTAGAAAGAAAACACATAATGTGATGGTGAATCGTTGTGTGTTGCACCAAGACTACTATTTGATACTAGTTGACACAAATTCCCAGCAGACAAATCAGCCCATTTCCAATGGAGCTTGGGCGCCATCTTCTGCATTTTCTGGGTGCTACATTGCTGTCATTGACGGCTCGAATTGACATGGGAGGACTCCTTGAATCAATTGCAAACATTTATGCTTTCTTCTTCAGAACTATTTGAATCCTATTCATAACTGGATGAAAAAAAAAAAAAAAAAAAAAAAAAAAAACTGGACACTTGTAAATATGGGTTGTTGCAATATATCTAAATGCATTTCTTGATTCTGCACTATGTACAGACTTGTTTATAGAATGGTTTTTGCACATCTACATTTGCACAGTATACAGTTGACATTTTTATTTTGTTATTCTTAGAATATCTTGTTTTCTATCCTTTCACTCCCACCCCAACCCCATCCCTCTTCAATTGCTGCTGTGGACTGCAAATTTCCCCATTGCGGGACGAATAAAGGTATTCTGATTCTGATTCTGATGAGTAACAAGAAAGCATCTTCTCCGAATCTGAAGCCATTGTTTTGATTCTCGAGCAAGGCAAGACATCTTGGCATGACGTCACGAACAAGGTTATTTCCGGATTCATTCTGAAGTCATTTTTATTGGTGTTTTTCATTTGACTAAAAATATCATATATTGGGTATTTTAGATGCTATAAAACGTTTTTCTGATGTCAGTAGGAAACAAAAAATGGTGCCGGTTGTCCTTTAAACGTAGTGTGTACAAACCTCATAGCACAGTAAGAACACTACAACCCAATTTATTAACTGTCTTTCAAATGTGAAACATATCCCTGATCAATTAATACATTTGTCTAAAGGAATATGCAAGATATGGCATTTACAGACTATTTCGCAGATACTGGGAGGAAGAAATGGAAATAGATTAAAATAACATATGCACTGTGATTTATCAAGATTGCGTCTGTTTTTAATAAGTTTCAATCGACGGTGCAAAGTTAAGAAATCAACATTTATTGAAAAATTGAATCACTTTCAACATTCAAAACACATTATTCCACAACGAAATATTCAAGCTCAATAATACCTACTTGTGTTAAACTCCGCTAAATCATGGATGGATTGTCCTGACCAAGCGCTCTACAAACTCGCCACGGACGCCCTCGCCTTCATGCGCAAACAGTAGACGTGTACCGTCGCCAAGCACACAAACATAGGCTACCTGCAGTTGAAATTTGCATACTAGGCACGGCAGCCAATCATAAGTCTGCTTCTTTCTTCCGGACTTTTGCAAGCGTTATAAGGTTGTGCATTTGCATGTCATTTTCCAAAATAGATGCACAGAAGATCAGCCCAGAAGAAAGATTCAGAAGAAGCTAAAAACATGTGTGGCGCTAAAAAACATAAACTTATATCAAACCGTGACTGTAAAGTGTACGTGAGAGTTATGAAAGGGGCTTAGTGGCTTGTAGCTAGCAATGCAAACATTGCATTGTTCCCCATGGTGGCAAATGACTACTGCAGCGCAATGTACAGCTTTGGACGTTTGCCGTAAATTAAGCAAAGTAACATTTGTGGTAGGTACAGCCTTAATTAATATAAAAAAACTTAGTACTTTGTGACGATGTTTTTTTGTGATTGCTGGTCTTATCGTGTTTCAAGTTGTGAAAAACTGGGCAAGCAACTTTTCAGAGTTGTCTGCCCTTTTGTCCGCTACCTTTTTGTCACGAGTTTCAGACACTGTTTTTACTATAATTTGGACAAATTCGGCGGGCCGGATTAAAAATGTGGCCCGCGGCCCGTAGTTTGCCTATCACTGTTTTACATCATGGTGAAAAGGTCTGTAGTGGAGAGTCTGGTGTTTGACCATGCTTTCATTTTAATTAGCACAGTTTTAATGCCAAAGTTTTTTTTGAAAAGGCTAAATGTTGAGGGTAGCGAGACAAGCTGAATGATTTCTTCTGTGCTGTGTGATGATGTGTTCACACATCGGTGTTGGCAAAATGATGCGGACAGCATCTCTGTGTAATGCAGGTAGCCTTTTGAAATCTAATTCAAACATCCTCCTCAATCATTTGAGTGAAATGCTCATATCATGTCCAATTTCCAACAGATGTTTCAATACTGTGAAATATTTCTTGTGAAATTGACTTGAGAATATGAAATATGCAAGAAATCTGCTGCTAAATTTGTGAAGTTTTAAGGACTCGTTTGTTCAGTGAAAAAGTTCAAGACCCTCCATTGCATGCTTCTTTCTTTTTTTTTAATGAAACCCTTCAAGTAATATACTCAAAAGGGGCTGTAATTAAAACAAAGAACTTCTAAAAGAAGCTGGTGGACACCCGCCTGCTGTGTGTGAGTTCTAATTAATTGGAAATTCTCAGAGCTGTTTCCTCACACTGCAAATTACACTCGAGTATCAAGTCGACTTTGCATTTTTTTTAGTGGACATCAAAAAGGTCATGTCGCAGTTATGAGTTTGGGTTCATAACATTTTCTGGGGCAGCCAAATTCCTTTTTTGTTCTATGATACTTGAAGCGCTTTTAACCAAATGTCTGTAGGCACCAGCACAGCATCATGTGAGTTGTAGTTTTTTGTATACGTTTTACAATGAATATATGTAATGAAATATTTATTATGGAAAAGGCATTATGCAATCTGAAGGTATCCAATGAAATGCGTCTTCTTGCACAATATACCTCATGCACAGATCTGCTCATTGATTGGCAAGTTTTGTTGTTGTTTTTTTTTTTTGGGGGGGGGGATTAATGTCCTGTATGTAGTTCAGACTCACTAATCAACCATTTGTTATGTCACCACTATTATGCGGCGAGACAGCAAGCAGGTGGAAAGATGATAAAAGTTCACTCAGCCAGATCCATGAAGGATATTTTGAGTTTTATTTATTTGAAGTTGTGGTGGATGTCGGTTTTCGGCAGACCTCAGGTAACACTGCTCTCCAGGCTGTCCTTTCTCCCTCTTCTTCCGCTCTGAAGTGACTTCCTCAGTCTGGTTTTAAAGAACAACCGGTGTCACTTTTTTGTTTCCGAACTGACATCACGTCTGTGTAAGCTCTCAGTCGTATAGGAGTGGTCCATCGATGAAAAGGTTTCTTCAGCCGTCATCTGTACTTCTTTGAAGGTGTCGGACGTTTCGCTTCTTATCCAACAAACGTTGTCAGCAAACTAAAGTCTTACTGGTAGTTTAGGCCCTAAATATATCCCTACTGTCCAGACATGGTGTTGCCGGACTCTGCTATGATAGGTCCCTGCTCTCAGGTTGGGGGGAGCAGAAGACTACTCCCTGCCACTCCACTGATTGTTCCTATTGTACCGACTAACGACTGGCCTGAATGCCCCACTTCCACCGGTATCGATGAAAAGGTTTCTTCAGCCGTCATCGGTACTTCTTTGAAGTTGTCGGACATTTTGCTTCTTATCCAAGAAACTTCGTCAGCAAACTAAAGTCTTACTGGTAGATTAGGCCCAATATATATAGCCCTACTGTCCAGACATGGCGGTGCCGGACTCTGCTATGACAGGTCCCTGCTCTCAGGTTGGGGGGAGCAGAGGACTACTCCCTGCAGCTGGTCCACTGATAGTTCCCGTCGTTCTGACTAATGACTGGCCTGATTTCCCCAATTCGACCGGTATCACCTCATCAGTATTACTAATCCTATGTTGCCTAATTGTATGAATGATCCAAATTGAACCTCAACCCACCAAACCGGTTTAATGAAGTTTTATGCATGTGTTGACCAATCAGCTCCCTCAGTCACTTGTATCTTGTGCAGGTGTTTCATGTTGGATTTAAAATTTCTAGTTTCTTTCTGTCTTTGTTGGTTCAGTGTTTGTGTTTGCTGTTTTTGTCCCAGTCTAGCTATGCTGTTTTTTATGTTTGCTTTCTTACTTTGTTTGGAATTTATATTACTTAGTTTAAATCCTCCCTTTGCCTTTATTGTCTTTTTTTTTGTCATTTTTTTGTCATTTTGAATTAATTAATGTTGAAGTTCCCTTTCACCTGTAATTAAAACATTTCATAAGCATGTGTTGAGTACTCCTTAGCTCTGTTTTTGCAAGCTTCTTTGTTGTTGTTTTTAATCTAAACAAGAATATATTTAAAATGGCAGCCATGGACAAACCAATGTCACTGTGTGAACCTGTCTTAGCCAAAATCCACCATGTCCACGACCCCCCTCATTCATCCTCCCTTGCAGAGAAACCTGAGGCTGGCACAGAATAGACAGGCTGCCAAACTCAGCACATGGCTCCTGATCTAGGGACAACAGAAGTGAGGTCCCTGCAGGGCCCGTCCGCTCTTACAAATCCCCACCACCGCCGAACATACATACACGCATACACCGCTGTCCTCGGACAGAGGGGGAGTACACAGTCGCCACCCCGGGAGAAATGAGACAACGGGGACTATGATTCCTTACAGCAACACTCCTCTTTCCACCTCGATCTCCTCGCTGCTGGAGGCTGCATCCTGCACATGTGATCCAGAGCAGGGTTTCATGCTGCATTAGCCATACACCTCTGTGTCCTTGTGCACGTCGCTCGCAGCTACTTGGACTCATGTGACATCAAAAGTGGGACACAAGCATCACACTCGCAGGCAGGAAGGATGGAAAGTAGTGCAAAATGTTCCTGTTTTTTTGTACCACAATCACATAACAACATAATCATTACATTGTGTTGATCAAATGCACATTAAAGTATTATCAACTTAATACACTGGAAAGAAAAGGTATTCGGTCAGCCAAAAGTGATCGGAGACAGATAGAATGCTGCTTTAATTCAAAATGTTTTTATTTGTGAGGAATTATTTGTTTGTTTATGTGTGGTCCTCATTTGAGGGGAGAGTTGATAGAGTGGCTTTGTCAGAGGTCAAGAGAAACATTCCTTGCGCCACTTGATGATCAGTAGAGTTGTGAGGCCAGCTTTGGTGACATCACCTTTGTGTGTCGTAAATCTCATTGAATCACGTTTGTCTTCTTTTATCAGAAACTTTCCTTACCAACTCTTCCATCAGCACATTTTGTAATGGCTTTCGAAAGAGTTACCTGATGTTCATTTTCACTGCCTTACACTCCTGACACATCACACAGATCTGCTGCTGTCAGGTGGCCACATCATTATGAATGATTGTCTGTGATCCATGTAGAAAATTGTACTTTGTGGCTCAGTTTCCCCTGTGATAAATCAACCCGTCATTTCTCACATCTTGGACCCTCAAAGCTGCTGAGCCAGGGACATTAGCTCCACCGTCACCAACAACCCATTTACTACATCACCCCCCACCCCATCCCGTCACCACAGTGACAAAACTCTCTGCACGTTGTTTGCTGTTGCTTTTCTCCCATTTGTCAGCCGCAGTTCTTTGCTCTTCTCTGATTAGTAGCACCGAACAGAGCTGTGACATAGCAAAGAAAAAAAGCATTAGCTGCTATCTGATTGCCGCCTGCTTCGTTGACGGGGAGGTGAAGCAACTCTATCCAACCGCATCTGTCCCTGCTAAAGTAATCCTGTTTGGCAACAAGATAAGAACCTCCAACAAGTTGAGAAGTTGCTGACCATCGCTCACAGATCGAAGATCAGCATGCATCACAGATGGCTCTCCCACCCTGACAAAGCCTTATGGGGGTGAGAGGATGGATGCAAGGCATGAGGAGAACAAGCAGGAGGGAACATGGAAGCATTGTTGTCAACTGTAATTAATTGTAACAAAAAGCCGCTTCCTATTCACCGGCTTCAAATAGACGGCCTCAGGTTAATGCGAGGCATTACCTTGATATGTGCGCTCGCCCGACGAGTCACTTAGCTCTAGCGTCAAGTGCATACTGATCATTGGGCCGCCCTCCAACTTGCTCAGACTGATGAATATTAATAACTTGGCAGATTGGTGCGCTGATCTGAGCTGTCTGCTTCCTGCTTCCCAGCGTGGAGTCGCACCTTGCTGTAGGTGACTGTCTGCTTTGATTAGTGGCAGATTAAGGGCTCTTTTTTTCCCTATGCTCTGGCTCTCTAAACTCACATAGCCTCTGTTTCAAATGTTGTGCATGTATATTTAATGGAAAGCAAACATTAGTGAATATACCACTGACATTTGAAACTATGTCTATTTTAGTTGTCAGATTTTTTTTAATATTTAGCCTTTGTTTACCCAGGTAAGGCAACTTGGAACAGATTGTTATTTTCCATGTCGATGAGTCTTTGACATTCTTCACCTTTGGTTTATTTACCATGCTCAAACCAAACTGTCAGTGTAGCATCTATTTCAATTGTACATATCTGGATATACTGCCGGTGGTAAAAGAATAAAGACAGTAGGCTAGACACAAAAAAGTAGACTCTACAGACTACTAAATGCAATGCTGAACTGATTTTAAAGGGTTCTTTTGGATTCACCCAAACCCAAACAAGCATCATTTTTCATTTCAATAGAGCAATTATAACATAAGGTAGTTTGTTTTCTGAGATGCTTCAACCCAGTCATTCCAACAAAGGCCTCTGCTACTCATCTAACATCATGCTCACTTCAGGTGACATTCAATCAAGTGTCAGATTGCTTGCTGGAGTAAGGCTGAGCAAACATGGCGACCAGCCTCCACCTCATCTGTCTTGGGCTTTGTGGGGCTGAGGCGGGGTTGCTTGGTTGACTGACCCTTGACCCTGCAGAACGGCACAGCATCCATCACATCACGTTAGGTAATGTGGTTAACTGTCTAATTCCAGAGAATATCAGCGCTGCTTCAGGGGATTGTGAGTCAATTTATCTCCAGGTGGATGGGCCAAAGGGGATAATCCTTCATCTTGTTACCTCTGAAAAATGATGAAGTCGTTATGTGGTGGATCCAGGTGAAAAACGAGCAGAGTCCATCATTCAGTATTTGCTGTCTGGTTATCTGAGATGTTTCCTGCTTGCGCTGCCAATGTGAGAGAAATCACATTTTTCTTAAAATAACATGGTAAAATGGCAACGTGGATGAGTGAAGTATTGAATCATTCAAGCGGCGTAGCGAACGACTGGTTAGCAAAACCGCCTTAACGGGTCTGAGGGTGGTAGTTTGAATCAGGGCTCCTGCCTTCCTGCGTGGTGTTTTCCTTGTGTCGTTGTGTTTTCCTTGCGGCTTCCTCCCACAATCCAGACACATGCATATTGGTTCTATTGAAGACTCTAAATTGCCCTTAGGTGTGAATGACAGTGTGAGTTCGTGTTGGTCTATTCTGTATGTGCCTGGTGATTGGCTGGTGAGCGGTCCACGGTGTATGAAGCCTCTTTCCCAGTCGGCCTATATAGACCGTAGTTTACCCACAACACTAATGAAGATAAACGGTATAGAAAATGGAAGGCTGTTAACAATCAGATGGGACTGAGTCATCTCTACTTTCTGTTATATGGAAGAGGTGGCATATTTCAGGCTAAAAATATGCAACACGGACCTGATATTGTGCAGTTTCAGTGGCTTAGAGTCTGGCTTTGGTGATACCACTTTTGTCCTGATTCAATCAGCTATATTAATGTAAATTCATTTACTCACATTATACAACAGAAGTGAGAGGGCAGAACGGTGTCAGAGCAAGCAATCGAATAGCCATGAGCGCATGGAGATAAACTGAAGAAACAATAAATTTGATGTGTGTGAATCTCCAGCCGCACACAGGTTTTGCCGACATACCTCCAGGTCATTCATAGAGTTAAGCAGATGTAAGGCAGACACCAGGAACAAAGAATGTGTTTCCATTTACCAACTCTGCCCATACGTGTATTCAACTTTGCACACGGAGACTCTCTTTGTGATTTGCCCGCTCTTCATTCTGATACCAGCATGATGCCAGCAAGTGCCCTCTGAGTTCCCCAACCACGACATGTCAACAGCCATCTTTTACGTCCTGATTGCTCAGCCGCATGGCTAACTCGGGTGAGGAAGTTATGATGGGGAGTGGGTCGCCAAGGTGGTGCTACACCTCACATTGAGAGTAAACAGCTGATTTACAACACTTCCCAAAACCCATATTATGTGTCGCAAACAGATGTTTGAGTGGCTCTTAGGGGTCCTTATTGTCCACAAGGAGGGGGGCTTTCATCATTAGACATGTTTATGGGCTGATGTTTTTAAAAAGTGTTATTTTAACGTTGCTAATAGCCCCAGGTTGGACCAAAAGTGCTGTTAGCAACACACAAGGGGTCAGAATCAGCACAGTGGACAGGCTAATGGAGGTAAAACAACCTGGAGCTCCAAACTTCAAGGTTTAGAGTCAAAACAAGGGATCTTCTGTAATGCAATATATCAACAAGAAATGCTTTAATCCCCTTATTTTAATATTTAGCCTGAGATGACAATATGACTAGATTTTAGGACCACCGGGGAGGTAATTGTTGCACATTGCTGAATGAATTACACCTTAAACGAGGCTTTAGAAAACAAATCTTTATCACAGGTGGATATGGATAGTATAATGAGTGCCTGCAAGTTGATCGGAGAAGACGGAAATTGCCCAACGGGGTGCGTAAAGGTGCTTGAAAGAACCCAGATAGAACGGTGAAATATAGCGATGTCTGATTTTTCATCCCCTGAATAACCTCACTGCAAACATGTCCCCCAACACACACAGGCACAAATATGTGTGTGTATGTGTATGTGTATGTGTATGTGTATGTGTATGTGTATGTGTATGTGTATGTGTATGTGTATGTGTATGTGTATGTGTGTGTGTGTGTGTGCGTGTGTGTGTGTGTGTGTGTGTGTGTGTGTGTGTGTGTGTGTGTGTGAGTGTGTGTGTGTGAGCGTGCGTGCGTATGCGTGTTTGTGTGTGAGCGGAAACAGATGTTTGTGTGAGCACAGCAGCTTGGCAGAGGGGGGCCAGCAGCAGATGCCTAAACTGGTGCCAAGGTTCAAGATTGTACAGACGTTAAATGTTCCACGTGCAAAAATTGTCCTCGGTTTGCAATAGGTTCGTCCACAAGGCCCCTCCTCGACAACCCCTGGCCACTTAACCCCATCCTTCTGCTCAACCACCACCACTTTTTTTATTTATCAATTTGTTGAATTATTTATTTATCCCTTATTTATATTTATCCCTTACTTGCTTGACTATTTAATGACATTCCCGCAAGCTCGACGCTGGTGTGTTTATAATTGCGATTTATGTCTTGATGCGAGTTGGTGCCATGTTAAGCAGCTTTTCTATCGGTGTTATCACATGACCTCCAAATAGGTGGGGCACTACTCCGAGATAAGGGGATGCTGTACCTCCATCAGAAATCTATATAGTCCCAGTTTAGCTCCTCTATCATTTTATTGTATGTTCTAGAATACATTTATTTTCTCAGCCCCCAAATGTATCAATCAAGATGTCAAAAATCTGTATGTGCATACCTGTTTGATCAAAACAGAAGTGTGACAAACCTAACATGAACATATCATCCACACAGCCATCATTTTCACACTTTGGAAGTGACTTCTTCACTCACTCTGTGACTGATTATTCTTTCTCCCATCAGTCTTTTATTCAAGGTCAATGAAAGATCCATTCGTGTAAATCTTGGTTATTAATATACTTTCAATAAATCCACTGAGTAATAATGTGCACCTTCATTAAGAGGCGTGAGGCGGAGGAGGTATCCGTGCGCTTGTCTGACAATGAAGATCCTTCCACTCCCTGACACGGGAGACAGTTTGTGCCTCTCCTGATGGCTCTCTGTATTTGCTACTTGCTATGTTAGGACTCATGTTATTAACATCATCGCCATCTCCCACGGGAAATGGCAGTGATCAAATTGCACACTAATTAAAATGAACCTGTGCTGTTTAATATGTACAGAATGCCGCTGATTGCACAAACCAGCTCCTCCCTTTGCTTGGTGAAAAGAATGTGGGCCTCTGCCGACATGGGCGGAATGTGCGCTCTTTCAAAGCATCTGCGTCGTGTAACCGGTTAGTGTCCAACTGCGTTGTTTATGAATATTGAAGACCCACAGAAGCGTGTCTTGCGTTGTTTGCGTTTGTCTCAACCGCATAGCCTGATGGAAAGAGCAGATACAATCGTATTGATACAGCGTATGAGGCACAACGATGTATTGAAATACTTAAACTGACAGCAAACAAATGCCTCTAAATCTCTAAAGATGCTTACCTCTTCATCAAGAGAAATTGGAGCAAGTCAAAGGCAGGAGTTCATCTTCAAAGAGGGAGTAGCACACATACATTGATAATTGAGTATATTGTAGTATAACACGTGAGGTAGTTATCATTCCACAGATTTTGTGTAATTGGTATGCAATACAGAAAATATTTTCGTTCTTTTTTTACTGGCCATGTGACAATCATCTGCACTTGATATATTGAATTTGTCTGAGCGCAAGCTCAGACTCAGGTTTGTCCAAAATCCACAAGTTGGCATAATGTGCGTTGCTAGTATATTTATGTACATTGATCTCCAGAGATAAATTTTACTCTATTTGAATTGTGTAGCGATAACCAATGTTTCATTCCCATTAGTGTCCCCTAGCTTGGTCATGATGTGTGTTCAAAGGTCATTCTCTTCTGAGGTCGATAGTCTTGCTCATTAGGAGGGCAATATATGCTGGTGTGGATTTGTTAAATGTTTTGTAAGCCCTCATCTTCATTTTGGGTCCACATAGGCTCCTGTTGACTGCTTGTTTACTTCCAAGCCCGCCGTCTGTGTAAGCTCTCAGTCGTACAGGAGTGGTACATCGATGAGAAGGTTTCTTCAGCCGTCATCTGTACAAATTTGAAGGTTTCGGACGTTTCAATGAAAGATCCATTCGTGTAAATCTTGGTTATTAATATACTTTCAATAAATCCACTGAGTAATAACGTGCACCTTCATTAAGAGGCGTGAGGCGGAGGAGGTGTCCGTGCGGTGGAGGTGTCTTGGATAGGAGGCGAAACGTCCGAAACCTTCAAATTTGTACAGATGACGGCTGAAGAAACCTTCTCATCGTTCCAAGCCCGCCGTCGCTCGATGAATCAGGTAACGTGCACACCACTGCACAAACACCGGGGCCCGCCTCACTTTAATTTGACATTTTATTTGGCTGTGACAAATGAGCAGCAGTTGCATTATAACATAATTTGTTTCTTTTTTATTACTGACACAAAGGAGGCCATTCATTAATTATTCTGCCGTTGCCGCTCACCGCTAACTGGAAAGGTCCCTCTTTGGACGGATGGTGAGGACAATGTTATTTGTATGAATCAGACCAAAATATTCAACGAGGATTACCATTCCTTGGACCTTGATTTATTTCTCTGCACCTCGCCCTATTCACAGCCTCACTCGGGCACTTAGACTGACGGATTGAAAGTTGAATTTTAGGACAGCCAGAACTGGGAAAACATTTGTTGAAGGAGGCCCGAGGATGAATTTATACTGCATTTCCAAGGGCCTCGTTTTGATTTTATGCTGACATCTGCTCTCTTTAAATGTATATTATAAGTGACATACAAGTATACATATCCAGTGTATGTGGTAGGGCTGTGTTGGCATACATACTTTACAAGTATAACACGACAAGCGTCAAAACTAAGTCGTGGGAACATAAACGTAATCAGGAACAAATACAAAATCGAAATACAGGTATATGCAATGCTGCAATAAGTTCCCTTTGACAGATATTAGATTTGTATCCACATCTGGAAGAGGTCTGATGACGATATGATGATAGTACCTGTAAACTTGTACTGTCAGGATGAAGACCCCAATACCAAATATTTCCAAGTGTTTGTCTCGGTTGGCCGTTCTGGTGTTGGAAGTTTCAAACGGATAAAGCGTTGGTGAAATGATACGAAGAAAGCACTGTTTTCACTTCAACCTAGTACCTCCGCTGTGAGGTCGACACACTATCCACTGGCCCACCGGGCACCACTTGCTCTGTTGTCATTTTATATTTTGTGTTTTAAATGTCCTACGACCTACGGTGAGTGGTAATTGAACGCTAACTGTTTTGTTCTTCCGCGGGAAAATACTAAGGGGACGCAACGGGTAACGAGCATCGCATTTTTCTCAGTTTTGCGCATGCGCTTTAAAACAATTTGATGAATCCCCCACTTGTTGCACCTTCAAGGGTTGTTTGTAATCATGGGCCATACATGTTTGTTATTTATGATGATTAACTGAGTTTGTTTCCATTTTTTAGGTGCTGAAACTTTTTCTGAGCATCTTCACCTTTATTAGGCAGGCGGTAGCGATCCATGCGCACCAAATCCAGCAGACATTTAAACAGCTTCTTCCCCCTAGCCATTAACTCTTTGAACAGTAGCCCAAATGGAATTGTATAGTGCCTCTTTGCAAATTTTTTGCTGATAATACTAGTGCAGCGTGTTCGACCAGAAACAAATTCCTTGTGTGTTCTACATACTTGGCAATAAAGATGATTCTGATTCTGATTCTGATTCTGATTAAGTTCATGGAGTTGCTTGTTCTGTAGCCACAGGGGGACACAAGCTAGTGTCTTCTTGTGCCGGTCCCAAGCCTGGATAAATACAAAGGGTTGTGTCAGGATGGGCATGCAACGTAAAAGCTTGCTCAAAACAAACATGCGAATCAAACCTCTGAAGATGGAGGACACTGATTCGCTGTGGCGACCCTTTGAAGGGAAAAACCTAAAGGAAAAGAAGAAGTTTGTCTCCCCATTTCCGTGCAGTGTAAATTCAATCTAATTTTCCTGTGTTGTATGTCTGCCGATGATTATGATCTCTTCTAGAGTAAGACTTGTTTGGGCTTCTATGCGACATTGTGCAGTTACATAACCTACTAGACAGTATAAGGACAGTTTTCGTTCGGTGCACACTCCGGTTTCAGTTCTCTTTAGCAAACCTGGTGTGGTTGTCAAATGTTGTTGTGCATTGGGCATTGGATGTCAAATGTCAATGTACTAAATTTTCATCATCAATGCTCACGCCAAATCCCCTTCTGAGCAAGGGAATAAAGTTTTAATTGTAGGATCGTTCCAAAGAGAAGCATTTGTTCAAGTTATTTATGCACCTCTCTCATCTCAGATGTGCTGTGTAGCAGTTTGTCGGTTTGCAAATGTGAAGCTGCTGAACAAGCTCCTTAGTTGTCTTCAGCTCTGCCTCAGACTCCGCCTTTCACAACTCATCATTACCTCTCTTCCCTCGCCTACAAACCAGTCCCAGAGCGGCACTAGCTTGCCCAGGCGTCATAATTTAAGCACCAACATTGAAGGAGAATATATTGTAATGAATAGCATTTACAGAGGAATTAGTTTTATGCAAACGAGATGAAAGCAGGTACCTTTATAAATTATGAATCATGTTCTCATAACTTCCCAGATCTGATGAAGGGAGTGCACCTCCCTCTTCATTAAAAGAGGAGGAAGATGCTTCATCAGGTAGCAGGCAAGGGAGCTAAACTACTACTACTGAGAGAAGTAAAGAATGGGGACAGACTTGGAAAACCGCAAGGACAGGAGACATTCTGTAAAAAAAATAACTTAAAAAAATACAATTTCTCCTCCAAATGTTTGCCCACTGACTAAAACAATCACCCCGGACCGTTGATGGCCCCTGGCTGAGCACAAGAATGCCCAGGCACTACGGAAGCGCTCATAAAAAGTCAATTCATCAAGACGAGCATAATTTGCTCAGAACAGAAAGCGCCACAAAAGGGGGCGAGCTTGTCAGCAAGACAGGTGGCGGGAGATCTCGCTCTGATACTGAGCGATATGAATAATAGATTCCGTTAAATGTACGCCAGGACCCAGGCTGTAAACACAGCTGCCTCCTTTCTCTTCCAACAGAACAGCTTGGCTGGATGAGAAGCCCGAGCTCTCTGCCTCCACCTGAGGACCAAGAGGGGGAGGCTGTGGGAAGGAGGGGGTAGGTGGTGGCAGCAACTGTGGGGGGGGGGGGTGATTAACTAATCAAATGCGCAGGCTAAACAGGAGGCAGACAAAGGAGGGAGGTGCAAAGCAGACATAAACATGCAGGGAATGTAATCAGGATTCTCGTCTTTGCAGCAGGTAAAAAGAAAAGCTGAGACAGGTTAGTAGTAGTAGAGGCGGGGATATTGGGAAGGATGGGGAGTGTTGGTTCAAAACTCATTTGCTGTTTGGGGGATTGTAATTAAGTATTTTCCCTCCCATCTCTGTTGTTGTTTTTGTTACTCAGTCAAACGCTCTAAATAATGCAGACGCCACCAATGGCATTTGTTTTGGACGCTACGGTGTGAGCTGCAGCTCACATCGTAGCGCGGCACACACGAGGGCGGTTACTCATGAATTATCACGAGTCTCGCCGGTTACTCACGACGGGCCGCGCAACTGATGTAATCTTCCTCGCCAAAAACACCGCCCACTCCAACACGTCAGCGGCCCGGGCGATAGGTCCCCAGATGAAATTTGTCCTGCCGAAGGTAATTAATTCTTCAATTAAAATGTTGTTAAATATTTTTAATGAGTAATTGTCACTAGAGACTTGGTAGAGGAATTAAAAAAACGATGTTCAGCAAGACAGTGCCAATGCTTGAATCTGTAACTTCTGTAGATAGATGTAGGTCTTCTCTGACCCACATTTTTTTATGAATTTCAAAATCCAATGTGAAGGTTGCCGTGCCACAAAAGATGTACCCCTCCTCTCAGGTGACTCCTCCCTAATTAGGACACAAGACACCACGCAGGATTCCGTAACATCACAGAGTCCAATCGACTTGACATTATTATTATATTTTTTTTTTTCTCAAATAAATATTTCTCAATAGATTTGCTACTACTCTTGATTATTCACACAAGCCGTACTAACTGGAAAGATTCCCATAGTTAACTTGAATAATTATAAATGTCCGAACTATTCAGAAGAAAAACGGACAAAATTATCCTGCCGCTTAAATAATTTTAAAACATTTTTGTCTAACTGACTGAAATTCATCAGCAAACGTTATCCTTAGTAAATGAGTATCACTGCCTTAATTCTTGCGATTAACGGGATTTGTGTGTCCCTTTTTATACACATAAACACACAGTATAAAATAAAATGTGAATTTCTACTGTCGTTAATAGACGTTAATAGTGTAGTATAGACTTATATGTTAAAGCAGATGTCCAAAATCCATTTAAGTCATTGTTAGCGCCGCATCCCAACAAAGTTTTTGCCCATCTTTGCGTTTGCTACTAAACACAATGGCTAATCATGACACCAGTTCAGGGAGACTCAGTTCATTACAGCTATGCGCTCCTGTTGTCTCAATTAGAGTCTGTTAAACACACTGTTTGCTTAATTGCCCAAAAACCACCCCCCAGGACCTCCCTCAACGGTGGCCCATTAAGGAGGGCCATCAGAACAATGATACCTCACTAGTGTACATTAAGTGAGCGATGATGGATGAGAATGGGCCTCTGTGTCAAAGATGCTCTATTACTGGAGGTTGATACAGCAGGCACGGCAATCGCCAAAGCCATCCCGAATGTCCTACTTCTACCTCTATCTCAAAGCGGAGATCCTAGGGCGAAAGGTAAGCTTATCTCATCTAGTTCATTTGTACAATTAGCGCTTGTTTCCTGGCGATGAATCCATGAAGCTCAAGCACACTCAAGTTGCCATACAACCAAGATGCAGTTTTCGCAAAAGTATAAGATTGTTCATGTGAAACTATTTTATCTTTGATTTACATATGCTAAAGTGGCCACAATAGAGCCAAATTGTACAAATTTCTAAAGTCAGACAACAATTTTAAATAACCACAAAGATTAAAAGGATTAAAAAGAAGATGCAAAGATTAAAAACAAGAAACAAAGTGGACAAAGGAGGTTTATTGATTTTTTTTATGTTGCCTTCGTCTTGAGAATGTTTATGTTACCAACCGTGGCCAGTAGAAGAAGCTCTCAAATGGTTAAATACTTTTAAATGTAAATTATTGATTATTTCTAAATAGTCAGAGCTATCTGTGTGGCCGCCACAGCAGCCAGTAAAGTGTGGCACAAAGACACACAAATACCTCTAACGTGGTATTCTTAATTATATAGAGAAGCCATTATATTCCCCAGAATGTCTGGTATATTTAAAAAAGCAAGGTCCTTCCAACACTGTGCCTCTTAGGAATCTCATACTTAACAGGAGTTTTGCTCTTAAGGGAGTCTACTCTGGGCACGTGTGAGCCATTCAGCTAATGTGAGGCCTGGCTGAAGAAGCTCAAATTTCATTATGTACGTTTGAGTTCTGCAGGCCTGTCTCAGAATTTCTCAGGTAAAATTTATTATTTATTTTTAAAATTGAATGGTCCTGATGGAACTATGATGTCAGTCTGTCTGTTTTGTTGAACATTTTAAAATGTTTGCTGCCAGAATACTTGTCAAAGCAACGCATACCCACACCCATACGCACACACACACACATACACACACACACACACACACACACACACACACACACACACACACACACACACACACACACACACACACACACACACACACACACACACACACACACACACACACACACACAGACACACGCACACGCATACACACACGCACACACGCACACACACACACACACACATACACACTAAGCCACATTGATATAATTGATCAAAAAGAAGTCTAAAAACATTATGGTTCTGCCATGGTCAAATGCCAGAAGAATTTATTGACTATTTGCTACCACGTAGACATACAGGGTTAGTGAAATAACGAATACTGTCACATACTGTTAGACAGTGGCGGGCCTGGCATGTCACTCTTAGGCCTCCAGTAGTGCTACGTCGGAATCAATCCGCAGCTGCTACGATAAAAAAAAAAGTGTGGTGTGATTTACTATACGTCCTGTACTGTACTAGACGGGACAGCCGTGTTTGAAACAATGTCTGCCCGCAGGCCCGGGGCGTACAACTTTTACGTCGGGCGTACAACTTTCAAATCGTCTCGGCCCAGGTGGCCGACAACTTCTTCAAGAAAAAAAAAAGATTTATTTCAAATCAAACGTTTGTTTTATTCAATAAAGCAAACGCTAAAAGCAAACCGCTAGATGCCCCATGGCCTCCTCTTTCTATGGGGCTTTCAAAACTCTCAAGTACAGTTTTCAGTAACGGTATAGTCCGGAGCACGAAACAGGCTTCTGATTGGCTGTCGTGCCGAGTATGCAAATTGCCAAACGAACGTTTGCATACCCGGCACGGCAGCCAATCAGAAGGCTATTTCGTGCTTCGGACTATACCATGACTGAAAAGTGTACTGGAGAGTTTTGAAAGCTGCTTAGAAAGAGGCCACGTGCCTTTGAGCAGACAACGCAACGCAAACATTGCATTGTGCACCATGACGACAAACGACAACTGGAGCAAAATCTTCAGCAAAGGGATAGGTTAAGAGCCTGGGTGTCATCCTTGATAGCACACTATCTTTTCACTCCCACATAAATAACATAACCCGGTCTGCATATTTTCACCTCCGCAATATCAATCGTCTCCGTCCCTCTCTCACCCCTCACACCACTGCTATCCTCGTCAACAGTCTCGTCACCTCCCGTATCGATTATTGTAATTCACTTCTTTTCGGGGTCAATCAAAAATGTCTCCATAAACTCCAACTAGTCCAAAATTCCTCAGCCCGGATCATCACAAAAACCCCCTCATTTCACCACATCACTCCTGTCCTCCAACAGCTCCACTGGCTCCCTGTTAAACTCCGTATTGAATTCAAGATACTTCTGTTTACATTTAAAGCCATCCATAACCTTGCCCCCCCCCCCCCCCCCCCCTATCTGTCTGACCTAATTCAAATCTCCGTTCCTACTCGGGCCCTCAGATCCTCTTCCTCCCTCCACCTCTACACGCCCTCTGCCCGTCTCACAACGATGGGGTGCAGAGCTTTCAGCCGCTCCGCTCCTAAACTCTGGAACTAACTTCCACCCAACATCCGCAACATTGACTCCCTTCCTACTTTCAAATCTCACCTGAAAACCCACCTGTTTAAACTTGCTTACATGGTCTAATTTATTGTGCTGTTTTATTATTTATTGTTTTATGCATGATTTTACTGTTTTGTGTGTTGTCTTTGTTGTAAAGTGTCCTTGAGTATTCAGAAAGGCGCTTGTAAATTAAATGTATTATTATTATTATTATTATTATTATTATTATTATTATTATTATTATTATTATATTTACCATTAATTAAGCAAGGGTAACAAACGATGGCGCAAATGTGATTGGTTAAAAGCTTAAATACAAAAGCACATCTTAAAGCAGCACGACAGGGGAAAAGCAATGAAAGGAAGCTGAAAGACAATTTGAAATTATTTAATAAGACAAAATATAATTAACATCAGTCTGTGAGTCTCATTTTTTTTAGTCCAGCCCTTACGGCCTGCCACTGCTGTCAGATATGTCTGGTAGTAGCCTGGTTAGAAGGTTATATCAAAAAGCATATTGACTGAAGTAAAAATAAACATTTTAAGCAGGACCCACTCTCTCACCTAAATCTGGAATAAGCCACACCATGAGGCTTTGTGCTGCATTAGCGGCCTCTTCCAGTGACAGGTAATAATGCACATGGCTTAATTGCAAATGAATGCACACACCCCATTTCCATTAGGCATAAATAATTTGGCCACTTGGGTATGTGCCTCCCAAATTACTTATTCTTTTTGTGTCTCAAATTACCTATTCTTTCTGATGTTGAGTTTACTTGATTAGCGAGCTGTGAGGCACTAGCCACTGGCTTACTTCAGGTTTCCACGCAACAGTCACATTTCCGTTTGTTTGCTCATGTGAGGTTACACAGAAATAATTCCCATCTCACCTTCTTTGTGAAATATGAATATTCAGCTACACACACACACACACACACACACACACACACACACACACACACACACACACACACACACACACACACACACACACACACACACACACACACACACACACACACACACACACACACACACACACAAAACAAACATCCTCTCACCTTCATGAAATATGGATTTTTTTTTCTTGCACATCACTCACAAACTGTCAAGTAAATCATGTCGAGTAGACCACCATTTTTAGTCGGACATTGGTAGGTCCTTTTTTTTTATTCCACGAAGTTGCATCGGCACATAGTTACAAAATAACCATACATATAAGAGAAAGCCCCCTATAGTCAATACATGAAAAAAAAACTAAGTACACAAATAAAATAAATAAATAAATAAATGCATCTAAAAATTAGATTACTGTAATGGTTGCCTCAATCTAAGTGTTTTTTAGTCCGCTGAAGAGAAAGCTCTTAAAGGAAGTGCTTCCCACAGTTTGGGGGCAATATACTGCAAGGCATTAGTGGTATCACTGGCATTATTTAATGGTGACATGGGTCACAATCGTAGCAGCTCTGAAAAGGGGTTTCTAGGTGTCACAAGTAGTAAGTAGCCAACAAATAAGACAGAAACAGTTTATCCATTGGGCTCAGTTGTCATTGATATTCCCGAAAGATGATCATGGCTTCATTCAAATACCATTATTCATGGTATTTACACACATCTGGTACATCAATAACAAACTGCCTTTTGAATCCTTCATCATTTTCTTCAAACAGTTATGTGATACTTTGTATTGGATATCAGTTTTCACCTGATGACTGCCTGACATTTCTTCCCTGTCTTAATGATGTGTGATAGTTGTGGAGGATCCTGCACATTACCTATACTATCAAAAGTGTTAGTAGTTTACATGTGACACTGTATATATGAGTAGAAATATGATTTTCTTGACCACAAAAGTAGAGGAGTGTCAATATGCTCAACACTTCTAAATGGCATCAAACCCTTGGAGAATGAAACTGTATTTTAACCTCGGGGAAAGACAAAGTGATGAGTGGCGACCCAAGAACAAATAACTGAACTCGCAGTGAGAAAGGGCAACAAAGCATCACCAAACTCAATGCTAATTAATGAACATGAAATCAGAGACAACAAACCAGCGATGCGGTTTGTTGTCTCTGATTTCCTTGTGGTCAGGTTAACCAATCAGAATATTCCAAAATATTTTATGGAAGAAATAAATCGTTGGACTTCAACTTTAATGTCTGAATCTGAGAAATGCCCAAGTCAAATGCTAAGAACTCCGGGTGAAGCCTGAGCCAAAAAACAAAAACAAAAAACCAAAAAAAACATGTGTAGTCCAAACTCGAATTGTTGTTTGTTCATGCTTTGCAAAAGAAAAAAAAGTATTAACAAGCTACACCCCTACGGATAAGCAAGACTCAAAGTCTCTGAACAGCAGAAGACTGCACTGCTTCAATTGCCCAAAGGAGAAGATACGATAGCCATAACCCCACTTTAACTTCCCGCCAAGTGGAGCCACTCGACATTCCCAGGTTGCAATGGGCCTAATTAAAATGTCATTTCTTATGATGACCGCTTGCCCCACGTATTTTGGAAAACAACTGCAAGGCTTGCTCCGCGGGCAGACATATAGACACGATACGCTAGTCGTTAGCCTTGTCAGATGGTCCCGGTCCGACATGAGAGCAAAAAAAAGTGGGGCAGCAGCCGAGCCTCCCCAGTGGACACTGGACTGCAGCATGCACACACGCAGGCACAGATGGCCGGCGCTCTTTCAGGAAGCAAAGCCACAAAATGATACAATTTATTTATTGGACATATTAGCATTAATTTTATCTCAATGGTGAAACAATTTACATTCAAAAGGTTAACCCTTTTATTCTGTTCATTTTCCATGCACACACACAGCATGTCCTGTATATCATCATCTTCACATTTGTCTATATCCAATTATGAAGAGTATTTATAAGTAGAGTGGCCTGTCTGACATGAATGAATATTCTCTGATTCTCCCATGACCCTTCAACAACCAACAGGCAAATGTTTCTCTAGGAACTCGTGCAAATATTGTGGAAACACAGACAGCTCTCTGGACTGTTTCAAGGCTTGAATATTAGCAATGTCCAAAACACATGTTTATGGCATATGCAAATACAATTTCAAGAATGCTATTTTTTTCCTCAATTTAACATACAGTGGAAGATCTATTTTAGTAAACAAAAGTTACATTTCAGGTATAGCTTTCAAATGTCAAAACAGATCAGAGTTAACAGCAAACAGTATGTAATGTGCAGGCATAACATTTCAGTAATATTCCAGAGCAGATGAAAGTCATACAAACATATATGGTATGTGTGATAAAAACATGCGAAGCCAGTCATTAAAATGACTAAAGCTATATTTGAAATAAAAAAGCAGGCTCTGTGCTGCAACATGTCGGCATCAATCATTCATCAGCCAATGTGGGCGATGAAACAGAGCTAAATATTTGATGAGAACATATTGCCTTCCATGAACCTTTTTTAACCTAATTTCAAAGATGATTTCTTGCTGTGTGACACATGTACTTTTCCTGCTGCCCCATCACACGTGAGCTCAGCTGCAGGTTCAACACCCAAAGCAGGAAAACGTGATGGCAAAGACATGTCAATGCAGGCTCGCCCCCGGCCGCTGGCCACGTGGTGCAAAGGCAGCATCTGCCAATTGGTTTGAGGGGCAAAATCAGAAGCTCCCATGACACCGTCCCGATGCCAAAAATTGGTGGCTTTGGTGCCAGCGGGTCAGTGGGACTTAGAACGTCATCAGCTAAACGGGTCGGCACTATCCAGCACATGGAGAAATGTCAATCAACATTTCAACGAAAGTCCTTCCTTTTAGACCAATGGTGCCCAACATAAAGGCTCAGGTCCATTTAAAAAAAAATAGATACAACCAGAAACTGACATGGCCTACAAGATATTCACGAAATATGCATACACCAAAGAAAATATCTGCAACAAAAGTAGCAACAACACCTTTCTCCATAATGGTGAATAGGAATGATTCAATTTCAGATGCAAAAATAAATGTTCCCTGATTTCCGTTCTGCTACTAGTCTTGAGCATATGGCATTACTTCCTCAGTGAATTTATCTTGTTTTTTTTTTTATCTTTTTCAGCTAATTACAAACTGTGCTTGTTTCAGTCATTAATGTGTCTGGATGGTATTTATTTGACTCCAAAATTTCCTAAATTACACCAAATTGCCTTAAACAGAAACCAGTGTTTTTGCAAAACACATAAAAAGTGAACAATATGTAATTCCTTGATGGATCCATTTTAGTATATTTACTAAATTTCAGGAAAAATGTATGGACAGCCCTGGTTTAAATGTTTTAGTTGTTGGTGGCTTGCAGTCAAACGTTGTCTCATGCGTGCACATAAGTGAAGTTTCCTCGGTTGACCTCGACATAAAGTCGTGGTCAATTTTCAGCAATAAAAACTCTTCTTGAAGCCTGTAGACAGAAAATCCATTTAAGGGCAGAGTGCGACACCACGGTCACACTCATCCAAATTCCAGGGCAGCGCCTCCTCCCAGCTGGTTATCTACAGTGGGCCACGGAAACCAGAAAGGGGAGGAGGGGTTCATTTGACCACAGGGGAGGCCTGTCAATGGCCCAGATAGTTCTGGTAATTTCTCTGCGTTGACTCTGGTGTGCTTTTCCATATTCAACAGGAACTGAAATACGGACGAGAGTTGGAGGGGGTGACAGAGGCGTTCTTTGTTCTTGTGTGACGGTTCACTGGGCCAGAGGTTCTCCTAAGGAGACGCGCCTTGAAGTGGAGTGAGGCGTTAGGTATATTTGAAATGGTTCGTAAACGGGATTAGCGTTATCAGGAACACTTGAGAGGGACTACGGCGAAAAATATAGTGTTCACTTTTGAAGAAGCAGGATGTGCACGATGAATGGCAATCTAAACATGAGTGTGTCAACAGAGAGGGGGGCCGCGGTGGCAGCCATATTACGGTACTTAGACTGTGGTGTTAATCACTGTTTTTCTTCAAGGAAGTTGGGCAAAGGGACATAACGCAGCCTTGTGGAGGATGGTGATGAAAAGGAATTCACTTCATGGCATCAAAACTGCCACACTTTTGCCTTTTGCTCTGATTGTGAGAAAGAGAGAGAAGGGGGGGGGGGAGGAGGGAGTGAGCGCTCTCAAGCTTCCTCCCCCCTGTGGCGTGCTGAAGAATGACCCTGATTTTCTTAAACTTGTTTCATACTGATCATTTTCAGAATGCCAGTGCTCTCCGCCACCCGCACACCCTCACATCGCAGGCGGTAGCGGCGGATGGTGCTAATTTAAAAAAGCTCATCTCCTTCACATGCAGTTCAGGAAGTTGATTTATAGACACCACTCTCAGACTTAATTGCGTGCACGACTCAGTCAGGCGAGAGGGGTGGGGTTCAATTGACAATCGACACAAACAAACAAACAAACAAACAAACAAACAAAAATATTCATACTTCCTGTATTTATTTATCAATGTTTTAGATTGCACTTTGCCTCCTAAATTCAATAAGAAACACTGTCACTTTATTTCCGGGCTGCTGACATATCTGTCTTCGAGGAAATGGAAACGTATACAGTATGTGCTATAAACCCCTCGCATACCTCGTCTGGCTTGCCGCATCCTCAAGATTTACCGGTCTGCAGAATGATGGCCATTATCTCGGCAAACATTCATCTTGATTATTTAGACATAAATGCTTTGATAAAACTCTGCTGAAAATGCTCATTCCGCTTTGTAAAAAAAAAAAAAAACATGAAACGGGAAATCACACACACACACACTCACGCACACACACACACGCACACACACACACACACACACACACACACACACACACACACACACACACACACACACACACACACACACACACACACACACACACACACACACACACACACACACACACACGTACGCATACACACACACACACACACACACACACACACACACACACACACACACACACACACACACACACACACACATATACATGTGCATTCGACCTCTCAAAATTGACCTTTTTCTTCAAACATATGGAAACTGATATTATTCCTGTTCTCCAAGGTCTAAATTAGCTAAATATAGCAGTTATTGTGATCTTGAACCATGGCTATGCCTGCCTCAACAGCCATGTAATTTTATTGTTGATGTTTTTCAAAAACGCTGCAAAATTTGGGATATTATGTCCTTATTTTCATTGTAGCTTTCCAGAGCTTGATGCTATAGAATTGAAAGTGGTACCAAATGAAGGCTAATAAAATTTTCTTGAATATGGTGGTAAGCACAATAAAACACATGAACACCTGTGTAAATTTTAGCAAATTTTAATGCACAAACAGCTGGGACACTACAAAAAAATCAGTTTGGTAGTATGATAGCACTGCACTGACACATATATTGCATAAGAAACTCTCAGATATGATGTTACTAATACATGTATTATCACTCGTTCAATGTGGCTTTTTTGTTTTCCTGTGGAACTCCACAACTTGTAGTAAGAAGCTTCTTTGCTCTGGGTCAGTTGTGATCTGAGTTGCAAAGTCACTCATTAGTTTCACACCTCTCTCAGCCACATCATTGGTCACTTTCACTGACCTCACAAACTTCTGTGCATTCCTGTACCTGTCATTGTCTTCCCAGGTGTCAGCAGGAGTAGTGAGCCAGTCACATTTCACTCGAAGAGCATCAAACAGAAAGTGAGACTCTGGCTCTACCAGGTCTGTGAGAACTGTAGCTTCCTTGATGACGGGAAAGACTGGCTTGCCTTTCCTGTAACTCTCAGGTTTCTTCGGGGTTCTCTGTTTCTGACAGCTTGATGTGAGCTTCTCTTTTGCAGACTTGGTCATGCTAGCATGTGAACTGAACAAGGTCAGATACCAGCAGTGGTTGTTCATTTTCTTGAGAACAGAGGTTGCCAGTTCATAGTCATACTGCTTGTATTGCAGCATGTTCTTCATAAGCTGGAGGTCATGGATAGGTGCATCAGCTGCAGATGTGGTGTAGAATAGAGGATAGTGTTTGTGTTGTATTTTAGTTCCTTGAAAAACATGTGCATCTTCATACAGTAAATGTTCCTGGCCATCCAGCGGGCTTGGCCCAGTGGATACCCCGAGGAGGTTCCTCACCAAGCAGGATCAGGCACAGCTCTGCCACCTCTCTGTAATCTACCCTAGAACTTGCTTCCTCAAGGAAATTGATTAATACTGCAATTGTGCTTGTCTTCTTCTGTTTCAAGTCGTGTTCAACTACGCCCATAACTCTTGGGCAGTCCTTATCCAACATGTCCCACTTCTCTTTCACATTGCTGAACATTGGGTTGTCAGGACTCTTGACCTTGCTAAACACAGACTCCCGTCCACTTCCAATTATTACCTCTGATATGTGATGGCGACAAGCGAAGTAGAATACCTTTTTGCCTAGTTTTTCTTCAATAAGCTTTGCTGCACCCTTGTTGATGCCACTGTTGCTTTCTGTGGTATCAAATACCAAGCCTACAATGTGGTCTGTGAGACCCCATGTTTCTATCAGTTCCAATGTAGCATTACACTGTTGTATTCCTGTGGAACTTTCTCGGAAGGGCACAACAAGCAGCTTCCCTTCTTCATACTGTGGAGTACCAGAGACGAGCATTGCAAGACTTTCCACTGGGTATCTTTCACCAAGAACATCTAGTAGAAGTTTTCCATCCCAGTGTAGTTGATGGCGGGTGCGGATAACAAAATGTAGGCAGGAGGGAGTAGAGGGTTGTTTGATAAATTGTATTGAAATAAAGGTCAGCAGGAACAAAATGTAAAACATCAAAATCATCTGAACAGAAAAAAGTATCAAAAGAAAACCAAGTATAAAAGTCCGCCAAGGTTGGTCGCAATCCGAACGTGGCAGCCCGCCACTGATCGGGACGACCAGCACCTGCGCAGGTGCCGGCGGGGCCGACAGCGCCACCCGTTGGTCGCCAACCAGATCATGACAGTACCCCCCCCCCCCTTCAAGGGGCTGCTTCCAGAAGTCCCAACAGTCTCCCAAAAGGTCCACTCGCCCGGGAACAATGGTGGAGACGGCAACCGCTGCCTCTCCAGCATACGACGGGCGGCGGCCTGATGGGAACAAGACTCGGCCTGGGGTGGACGAAGACGTGGGCGTGAGTGCGAGCACTCTCGCACGTACATGCGACGACGCCGCATGGCTCAACGCAGACGTCGAACTGCCAGGCGCAGAGTGGCACCCCGGACGGCCGTATGGGACCAGGTATCGGCCGGACGCCGACGTGGGCGTGAACTGCCGGCCGCCGGGGAAATGAGACCAGTCCTGAGCCGCTCTGGGATCCAGTGGTGAGTGGGGTCTCGGACTGACGTTGCCGCGGACGTTGCACGGCTCGTCGTGGATGCGACTCAATTCGTCATGCACGACGACAGCGTGGCTGGACGTGGGCATGCACTGCCAGACACCCAGTGTCACCCTGGACGGCCACCTGGAAGGAGGTCTCGGCCGGACGTTGACGTGGACGTTACGGCTCGTCGAGTGACGCAATTCAAACTCGACGAGGCGTGGGCTAACGTGGACGTAGCATTGCCAGGCACAGGGTGGAAATGAGACGGGTCCGATGTACCTGCGGGATCCGATGGTTGGTCGGTTCATTCTGTCACATTTTTGCAAGGTGGTGATGGCGGGTGCGGATCCCAAAAAGCAGGCAGGAGTGAGTAGGAGGTTGTTTGACAAATTGTATTAAAATAAAGTCAGCAGGAACAAAATGTAAAACATCAAAATGATCTGAATGGAAAAAATACAAAGTAGCAAAAGAAGACCAAAAGTAAAAGCCCGCCAAGGTTAAACAAACACGTACACGATGCATGCTGCAACCAAGCAGCAAACAAACAATGAATCGGCACCGGATGATCGTGCCAGGTGTCCTTTTAAGTGTCATTGATTATAACGACCAGCACCTGCGAGGCTGCCGGCAGGGCTGACGTCGCTACCCGCTGGTCGCCAATCTGATCGGGACGACCAGCACCTGTGCAGGTGCAGTAATCTGGCGGACTTTCCTTGAAGTTATTCATGTAACTTTGGCACAAGTTATGACGAGTGTTTATCCTATTTCGTCTTATAGTAGAGGCTGATAAAACAAAGTCATCAAGAGCTGCGCCTCCTGCCTTCAACACTGCAGACACCATGGCTGTAGTCTGGTTGTCAGAGAGTGACAACCGATCTGCAGTGCTTCAAATCTCTTCACTGATCATAACTGAGGGTGGAAAGTGTAAGGTTATCGTACTTGGTTTTGATGAACAACTTAGTCTTGTCTCAGTGTATTCTAAACCCTCACTAGTAACACCATCATCCCCCAACACCTCCTTCTACTGCGGTACCATCAAGAGCATCCTGACCAGCTGTATTACCGTGTGGTATTGAGCCTGCACCGTGTCCTGCCGTAAGACTCTGCAGCGCATCGTGAGGACAGCTGAGAAGATCATCGTTTTCTCTCTCGCCGCCCTTCAGGACATTTACAACACCCGCGTCACCCGCAGAGCAATGGCCTCGATGGGGAAGGGACCGGTGAACCGTGGCCCCAGTTTGGCCGAGGTCCCGGCCACCCGGAGGTCCCTCGTGGACAGCCATACCTCCTGCCCGACCTGGTAGTTGGGTGCCTGTCGGCAACGACGGTCCGCGACTAGTTGGTTCCGGGACGCCGTGCGCGACAGGGCGGCCCTGGTCTCCTTCCACACTCGATGGGCCCGTCTCAGATGGTGTTCGATGGACGGGACCTCCACCTGGCCCTCCTGGGTGGGGAACAGAGGCGGCTGATAACCATGTCTGCCTGTGGCTGATAACCACAGGCGGACATGAATGGGGACCGACCTGTGGCTGTGGAGACCAGGGTGTTGTGGGCGTACTCCACCCAAGGGCCCACGTCGCGGGGCTGTGGAGGCACACACACCGGAGGGCCGCCCCCGCCTCAGGGTCCTGGTTCTTTCTCTCCGTCTGGCCGTTGGTCTGGGGAAGGTTGCAGGCGACAGGTTTGCCGAAGCCCCTAGGGACCGACAGAAACGTTTCCATACCTTGGACATGAACTGCGTTCCCCGGTCCGAAACGATGTCCGCCGGAATCCCGTGGAGACGGATGACGTGGTTAACCAGGAGTTGAGCCGTCTCGATGGGGGACGGCAACCTGGTTAACGGGACGAGGTGGGCCGACTTGGAGAAGCGGTCCACAATGGTGAGAACGACCGTCTTGCCACGGGACGGGAGGAGACCTGTCACGAAGTCAACGGAGATGTGGGACCAGGGTCGGGAAGGCACCGAAAACGGCTGGAGGAGTCCGGCCGGGGGTTGGTGGGAGGCCTTCCCACGAGCACAGGCGGGGCACGCCATCACGAACTCCGCGACGTCCTTCCTGTACTCTGGCCACCAGAACTGTTGGGCGATGAGCTGGATCGTCCTGTTGACCCCCGGGTGACAGGCTACCCTGGAAGTGTGTCCCCAGAGTAGCACTTCAGTGCGTAGAGTGGGGGGAACGAACAGACGATCCGCCGGGCAACCCTTCGGGATGAGGTTAGCTCCCTGGGCCTCCTGAACTCTCCTCTAAACCTCCCACCGCAGGGCGACGACGATGTGTTGCGCCGGCAGGATGTTGGCGACGAATTCCTCCCTTTCTGCCAGCTCGTGGATGCGGGATAGAGCCTCAGGCTTTGTGTTCTGCGACCCTGGGCAGTAGGTGAGAGTGAAGTTAAACCGTGTGAGGAACAGTGACCATCGGGCCTGCAGCGACTTGAGTCTCTTGGCGGACCGAATGGCGGCCAGGTCCTTGTGGTCCGTGTAAACAGTGAAGGGGTGTTTGGCCCCCTCAAGCCAGTGTCTCCATTCCTGCAGCGCCAGGATGACCGCCAGCAGTTCCCGTTTCCCCACATCATCGTTGGTTTCCGCGGGGCTAAGCCGGTGGGAGAAGAAGGCACATGGGTGGAGCTTCTGGTTGACCGGGGCGCGCTGAGTAAGGACCGCCCACACCCTGGACTCTGATGCGTCAACCTCGACCGCGAACGCGAGGTCCGGGTCGGGGTGACGTAAGACCGGAGGGTTGGAGAAGCCGTGGCCGACCGCAGGCAGTTGGCATAGCAGTAGGGGCTCCAACCCTTTATGGTGGGACCCTCCCAAGAGATAGAAGGGTGCTGAGCCAAGGGAGGCCCATCACGAGTTGTACATTGCGGGCGGGCATAATAAGGAATTGGCGGAGTTCAACATGGTTACCTTATAACCTGAGTTTAAGTGGTGCGGTGATACAGGTAACCTCAGCTAACAGTTGACCGCCGAGGTCAAGAATCGTTTTGGGAGTGTTGAGAATCTCTACGTCGCAGCCCAATGCTTCTGCCAGTTGGGGATCGATGAAGCACCCGTCTGCCCCCGAATCCACTAGCCCGTATCGTCTGGGAGTTGGACGGGCCGAATAATTTGCCGTCCAACTCCAATCGCGTTACGGGCGCCGTCCTCGATGCCTCCAATGGCCGCCGTGGTTGCTGTTTGGCCGTGGACTTACGGGTGCTGGAGGTCTTAGGCGGGGGGCCTTGAGTGCGGCGACCCCCAGGGTTGGCTCGATCGACCCCGCTCCCCACCTGCAGCGGCTCGGGGAACTCCTCCTGGCGTCGCACCTGCTCGTCGCCGTCGGGTGTGGTTGTCCGCTGCTCGTTTCCGGGTTCGCCGGACCGCTGGGTACCTTGCTCCCACTGCCGCTCCCGGAGGCGATGGCCCAGGCATATGACTACATCAATCATCTCACTGAGGGTGGTGCCAGCGTCGCGGGTGGTCAGCTCATCTTTGAGAGCGGCGCTCAGTCCGCGACGAAACACTCCTCTCAGCGCACGATCGTTGTAGCCACTCCGGGCCGCCTGTATGTGGAAGTCGACGGAGTACTCAGCGGCCGAACGCGTTCCTTGCACGCAGTCACGAAGGAGTCCCTCCGCCTCGCACTCTGTGACCGGGTGGTGCAAAACTTGGCGAAGCTCAGCCACAACATCCGGGTAGGAGCTGCAAAGTTCGGGCTGGGACTCCCGGACGGCCAACACCCACGACTCGGCCTGGCCTATGAGCAGGCTGGTGATGAAAGCCCCTTTAGCTTCATCGCTAACGAAGGCGGAGGGTTGTTGTTCAAAAACCAGCGAGCACTGCATCAAGAATTGAGCACAGCACCCGGGTTCGCCTTCGTAGCGTAAGGGGTGTGCCAGGGAGCATTCGCGACTAGTCACGGGGGGGTAGGAAGGGGTCGTCAGGGTGGCGAGGCGTGTCTCGACGTCCTGTAGGCGTTGAGCCAGCAAGTACGCGATATGGAGGTTCTCCGCGATCGCTTGCGCCAGCTGGCTCGAACGCTCCGCCTGATGGGCTAGGGCGGATAAGAATTTGTCTCCACCGACGAGGTCCATGGGTGGTCGGTGTATTATGTCACGTCCGCTCGAGGAGTGGTGACAGTACTCGAGGGACGAGGGGAAGTAGTTAGGATCGGATCCGAAATACACGGTGGAGACAGTGATTCCAATAAAGAATCTTTACTGAGACATATTAAACCTAACAGAAAGTCAAGAACAAGGAAGGAGGGCAACGGCAAACAGACCTGCGTGCGGAAGGGTGACTGGGGACTTCCAGGAATACACCGACAACGACAGAACGGTAAGTGAGGCTTTTATAGCCAGAAGGCACAATCAAGGAAATGGGGAACAGGTGCGTGAGTCAGGAGAGCCGGGAATGGAGGGGCCCACTCAAGGAGCACAGGAGGAAGAGACAGGCGGGGAGGGGTTCGCTCCTGGCGACGACGAGGATGTGACATTACCCTTACTTATAAATGAAGTCCAAGTCTCTCTGTCTCAATGGAGATCACTGCCAGTGAAGAAAGTCGTACTTGATCAGTTCTGTTCCGACTGTATGTTTTCTCTCCACTAACGCTGTTGTAGTTGAAACAGTGAGCACGAGCTGGAGCAACTTTGTCGCTTCAGGAATAGTTTCAATGAGATCCTTCTTGGCCAAAACCTGAGAAGCTGTCCAGGAGATTAACATTCATCCCTCACCGTTTGTGAGCTGTATAGTCCGGTGTTGGTCTTCCTTTAATTATTATCTCCTGCTTCGATTGAAAGTCCAGTTTCGAAAATGCTTTCAATTTAGATATGTAATCCACCATTTTGAAAGTAAGGCCAAGCAACACGAAAAAAATGACTGGATGGTTGCACTTAAAGGACTTTTTTGTTTCTTAACTGACATCAGAAAAACTTTTATATCATCTAAAATACCCAAAACATGTAGTATGATATTTTTATTTAAAATGCAATACACCAATAAAAATGACTTAAAATGTCCAAAATCTGCAAAAAAAATGAGCTGCGAATTGGGCATTTTCAGAAAGTCCCTCCCCCAGTTTGTGACGTCACACCAAGACATCTTGCATTGCTTGAGAATCAAAACAATGGCTTCAGATTGGGAGAATATGCTTCCTTGTTACACTTCCAGTTATGAATATGATTCAAATAGTTCTGAAGAGGAAAGCATACATGTTTTTAATCGATTAAAAATTCATTCGATGCCATTTTGAGGGAACATTGGGGAGAAACGATCATCAGAAAAGAGTCACAAAATGGCGACCTCCTGTGGCCACCTCCGTTTCCACAGGCTGATAAATTCCTTATATGGAGCTTGGACACCCTCTTCTGGCGGCTTTTGGGTGCAACACAAGATTTTTCCGACCAAACAATACAACAAAATACATTGACGTGATGGAAGGACTGCTACAATGTGTCTTTTTTCGGTCAGGGGGCGTTCATTTAGTGACATCACGTACGGACTCGTCACCAACTCAAAATCAAGACTTCCTGAATATTCAGCGCGAGTCTTAAAACGTCAAATATAGCTATATGCTGTGGAATCTTTTTAAAATACGCTCAGTAGAAGTAATTTGAATCCATTTTACAAATTATGGACACAACTTGTCCAGAGACGTCGGGTGTCCTTTAACATGCTAACTGTTTACTGTAGCTTGCTGTCACTAATTCTATTATTCTGCAGCCGAGGAGTCGCAATTGGAATCTGTAATCACAAGCGCCCCCTGTCATGAGGCAGGAGAACTGTGTGCCTCACCTATGCACACAGTTTTGATAAAAATAATATAAACACTGTAGTACAGTGTTTATAATGTATAGTGACTGTACATTATATACACCAGCTAAACTATAGAAATTTAGTTCATATACTAAAAGGTTTTGAACACTTTAATAGTGATATGCAGAGGGACGCAATGCGGTCTCATTGCAGAGCAAGCCGGCACAGTTAGCATAGTGATTGCGCAATCCATGGTGAGGCTTAGCCGGCTGGTGCCTCACCGCTCGTCTCCACTTCGTACAGTAAAGTCTCGTTATATCGATATTGTTTATATTGATAATACTGCTTATTACGACACTATTTTCATTTTCCGTGCATATTTCTAGTCTTTTTATGTATAATTATTTCCGTTTAGTACGATTCGTGGTTTTTACGATAATCCGGTCACTACGGTGCTCTTTTTCATCTCCCGTCGGCCATTTTGCTATGTTTACATCGATACAAAAGATATTTAAGATGAATCGATATTTGCTTAGGGGTTTCTATACAGTACCCCCATCATCGAAATCTGTGTCGGTCGCTGTATAGGTCGCGCCATTGGTCAACTTGGTCACGTGAGTTTGTTACGTGACCAGCTCCCGTCTAGCAGAGCCATTTTCATTTTCAGACCCTAGCTCGTGTGTAGCAGACGAGATTGAAGTGTTTGTGTTAAAAGGTAAAAATGGGAAGCCGAAGAAGATTGATGACTTTTTTAAATTATATACATAATACAGTAAGATGTAAGCGTTGCAGTTTTCCCTGTTGTGTTATGTACATTCTGTTTTGTATGTTGTCTTTGTTGTAAAGTGTCCTTGAGTGTTCAGAAAGGCGCTTGTAAATTAAATGTATTATTATTATTATTATTATTATTATTATTACATGCCCACTGTACTGTATATGAATGCAATCGTTTTTTGCAACAATGTTTCTTGTTTTGTCTGCTGAAGCGTGATGATTTTGAAAATTACTATACATTCCATACTGTGTATTACACTGTAAAACCCAACAAGTTGAAAGTACTCAAAATTTTTATGGCAACTGATTACGTCAAATTTTTTGAGTACAGTTTACTCAAAAATTTTGAGTACAGTTTACTCAAAATTTTTGAGTAGTGGAAATAAATGTTATGCGTTTGACTGAACTTAAATGTTATGAGTTTGAATGAACTTAAAAGATGTACTTTCAGTTTACTCTAATGTTTTCTTGTTATCTTCATTTTTAAGTTAAAATTAAGTTTAATATTTAAGCGTAACCAACTCAAATTTATGTTACCTGAAAAAATATATTCATGTATACTGTACTTACATTTGCCTTCTATGTCTAAAAACAAATACCCACCTCACGTCTGTTTTAGTGCATTTTTTTATTAAGATTTAAAACAACCTTTGATAAAACATTTATGATAACAGTATCAAATGCACAGCATGTCCACATACCAAAACAACAAATAAACCCCTGAGCAGTTCTTTTTTAGTAATTAACGCAACATCGTAATAAAGATGTGAAATAATCACAACAAAACAAAACAGAAAAAAACAACAAATTATACTCTGCTGTTCTGTTCAAAAATACATTCTCTGACAAGCATATACTTGAATAAATACAAGAGAATACATTTCAATGTACTCGTCATAAGGTGCAAATCAAAGTAAAACTTACTAAAAACAAACAGTATTCATGAAATGAAAAAAGACATTTTGGTGAAATTCAAGTTTACTCATCAAATTATGAATAAAAAATCAGTCACAAACAGTACATCAATGTTTCGTAAACGGGAACTGCTGGCGGTCATCCTTTGTATACAAAGCAGAGTAAAACTATGAAATTACTTATCCAGTGTTGCTTTGCGCCATAATATTGCGGAACAAAGCATTTTTTAAACTTAGCAGGCGTGGTTTGAGTGGTCTGTTATCATCAAGACACAGCAGTGTTTTCTGAATGAAGGTGAATGTGTGGATTAATTTTTTGGGAGAATCTAAATGCAGTGCATACATTAAACCAAACAAGGGGAGGTGTGTATCAGCCAACCTGGGGAGACATCTCACAATAAAGCCATCTTCTATCACAACAGAAATGCTGTTGGGGTTAAACAAGATAGCGCTAGTTGTCAGTTGTCACGGAGATAAGTGCGACAGGAATGTTTTCAATGTCTGGATCCTCTTCCCACTGCAAAATACATCAATAGACATTTGTGTTAAGTCAGGCAATACATACATTGCATGTTTTGAAGAACTGTGAGTCATCTTCTCATAGGTATGCATGGACAGCACGAAGGGCCAGACTGCGTCTCATGTATATCATGCTGTTCCTTTATCAAAAGGAGGAGATAAAAGCCAAATTTTAATTTGGGGAAAGCGACAGGAGCTTAACATTGCAGTACTTGGGTGGTCGGTGTATTATGTCACGTCCGCTCGAGGAGTGGTGACAGTACTCGAGGGACGAGGGGAAGTAGTTAGGATCGGATCCGAAATACACGGTGGAGACAGTGATTCCAATAAAGAATCTTTACTGAGACATATCAAACAGTTCATCAATGTTTCGTAAACGGGAACTGCTGGCGGTCATCCTTCGTATACAAAGCAGAGTAAAACTATGAAATTACTTATCCAGTGTTGCTTTGCGCCATAATATTGGAGGCACTGGTGCCTTCAATATTGCGGAACAAAGCATTTTTTAGTACTTGTCTTCAGCATCTTAAACCCAAGACAGTGGCCTATGGGGAATTAAGTTTTGGGAAAATTCTGTTCAATATAAATAATACATACATGTATTATTTTTATATGATTCGGGTAATTAATCATGTAGCATTAATAAAAATGTAAACATACCTTAGATAATGGTGGTGTTACTCAATTTCCACCCTGGGGCTAAAAGGTTGAATAGAAAAAACAGAAAACAAATGTAATCATTTAATTTAATAAAACACCCTGATCCACGTTTACTTTTTAAATTGAATAAATAATCTAATTTACCGGATTAAATGATGCCATCAAGCCAGTCAGGTGTTTGCGGTTTGAAAAATGGTGTTTGCAGGTGTTTGCAGTTAGAAAAATGGTGTTTGCAGGTGTTTGCAGTTTCAAAAATACACTTAAAAAGTTTTATGTTTACACATGAATGACCATTTAAAACTACACCAATTGTACAGAGTGATATTTCATTTGGCTAGCATTATATTTACTTAGTGCCTTCTTAGAACGGCAGCACAACTGTTGCACGTTGAATTAGCATGACTTATTGTGCTGCCGTTTAAAACAAAGTTAACTAAAAGCACCAACCTGCTGGCGTTGCAGCATCTGTGTGGCGGATTTCGGGTGACACATAACTTTTGAAGTTCATATAAAACTTACCCATTTGTCGATTATTCTCAGACTTTCGCCGACACAAACATAACTTTTATCACCTCGTGATAGTTGTTAGTCCACCACCGCCCAAACAAACCTGTGCGGTACAATTCTCTTAATAACACTGCTGTGTCTTTCTACAAACAAGAGACGTTTAAGAAAAAATCCTACTTACCACAGAAGAGCTCGTAACATTATGAGAAGTCCTTGGCTCGAGCGGTGGATAATGTCCTCAGTCGCAAGCACGACCACAAACGAGCATCTTTGCTAGCAGCAAAGGCGGCAAGAGCCCCAAACGGACTTTCCAAAATATTCCTTTCCTGTGGAGCGACTACAGCATTGACACACTGGGTCCTTGTAATATACATATATAGTATATTAAATAAGATTGTTTGTCTTTCCACCCTAATTTAAAATAAATAATCCGTCGGTCTCTGCCAGATTCAGCCGTTGAGAATTCAAATGGCGTCCAATGAGAGCACGCAGTGACATCATCACGCAGCTTCCTGCCGTGAACTCAAAATGCTTGAGTAAATGATTGCCATGAACTCAAAAGTATTGATCTACTGCAAATTAAAAACGCAGGACTCATTCAAAAACTCAAAACGTTTGAGTTTTTGAAACAAAAAATCGGCTTTTGAGTTTACTGACCTCAATGACTTTGAGTCAGTAGTACTGTTCGGGTTTACAGTGTAGTTCTGAAGAGGAAAGCATACATGTTTGCAATCGATTAAAGAATTATATGTGCCATTTTGAGGCAACATTGGGGGAACATCTCCCACCCCAAAAAAAGAGGCACAAAATGATCAGCTCATGGCCAGCTCCGTTTCTTATATGGCGCTTGGATGACCTCTTTTGGCGGCTTTTGTTAATGCAGTTCGGCGCAGAACGGATATATCGACAGCACGGTTATATCGACATTTTTTTCTAACTCCCGAGAATATCGATATAATGAGACTTTACTGTATTTGAACGGTAAATGTGAAAATTCAGCGATTTAGAAAAAAAATCCAAAAATGGTGAAGTTAAATGGAAAAGACCGTTAAAGTACAAATCACTAAATAAATATAACTGTTTAATTTATTTTGTCATTTGATATTTCCATGATGACAAGTGAGGCACAGCTTCACCTGCCTCCCCTGACTGCATTTCACTGCTCATATTAGTTGGGGAAAAAAATCACGTTGATTATGTTGTGGGTCATTTTTACCCGTATGTAAAAATCCACACAAAAGAGTCAAATAACTTATTTGTGTTTTTGAGATGTTATAAACATATTTGAAAAGAGAGACAACAATGTATCCATTCGGATATTTAACTTTTTTGAAGAAAGGAAAAAGGAAGGATAGCTGGTGCTCAACAAAAAAACGGAAATAGGTCAAATTGACCCGTAACATAATAAGAGGTTTAAAAAATTATAATAATACAGTAAACTACTTTGTATGTGAACCCTCCGAACCCGATGACCTTTGCAGTTTTTCAGTGCAATCATTGAATGTATCAGCAGATGTATGGCAAAATGTCAACCACATCACAAAGCCTTAATTAAAAAATAGGATATAGAATTGCAAAATAGGGGGAAACACAATTGTCTGAAAACATCATTGATAACTTTTTAAGATCCCATGATGGCAGCAGCAATGCCAATAATAGTTCATTTCCATCACTATCCTCTCTGGTCTAGGGTCCGTAACCGTCACAGTATATTAACGTTTTGGTCGCACTTGTTTTGTGTGGTTTCTCAGTCAAAACATGTAAACAGATCACTGCTGTACTCTAGCTGGAAGGTAAAAGCTCCCTTTGTTCAGGCACGAGGTCATCAAAATCGTGTCTAAATGTGACATTGTATCAGAGGCGTGTCAACACAAGCAGTCAGATGTTCCGCAAGATTAAAAACATCAACAGCAACAACACCAACAAACAATTACCTCAACCAGCCCTGCAGTCACAAGACATTTGAAGGTCACAAGTGGAGGTTGCTAGTTTTGGAACCAAGCAGCCCATTCCTCATGATATATTTCCTTTTTTGGGGGGGGGTTGTGTATAATTGCAGGAAGTACTAGCAAGTACATCTGTCGTTTTTAAATTTGAATTGCATCACAGGTTTTCCTTTATCGTCTTGGAAATGTGGCTGCTCGAGTGTAGTGCTTTGCTTTTTATCCCATTTTAAAAGCTTTTTATCAGCGAAGTCGGATATCAGCTTTTTTGTCCTTCAGCTCCAACTGAGATTTGCACATCGGTGTTCTTCCACTAAACACGCACACGTGCTTAGAGAGAACACACATCCACAGGCACAAAAGTGCATCCCATCACAGGGCCACCGTTTCTGGGCCCACCTTCCGCCACAGTGGGTGATGGTTCACCCCGCTTGTAGACAAGCTTTGAACGATGTTGAGCCGACACAAACATACGAGTCTTGCTTTTGGCTGTCGTCCAAACTCCATCTTGCGTCTTCCGGGAGAACAAGAGGAGAAATGGAACAACTGGTTTTAATGAAACAATTACAAGACGCTAATTATTATGTTAATGTTTTGCTGCTATCATCAGGCGCCGCTAACAGCCTTGTGCACTGAGAGGTTCAGAGCCAACTGAGTGCTTGCGCATGCAAAGCGCATGTGTGTTTGTGTGTGTGTGTGTGTGTGTGTGTGTGTGTGTGTGTGTGTGTGTGTGTGTGTGTGTGTGTGTGTGTGTGCGCGATGGATGCTTGTGTGGCAAGAGTGCATGTTGTGGAAATGTGAAAAGACCCACAAAGCGCTGACTGTTGTCACAGAATGTCAGGTACATTAATTCCCATAATGCTCAGCACAAATAAATTAGCAGCGGGTTGTGTGTGCGCTCAAGCCTGGAGGCAAAAACAGACACAAATCTGTGTTAAAACAAACAAGGTTTTCAGGTGTGAATGTGCACCGCCCTTCTCCATCCCCAACAGCAGTGCTCATACATTAATAATAATAATAATAATAATAATAATAATAATAATAATAATAATAATAATAATAATAATAATAATAATAATACTTTCAATTCATAAGCACCTTGAGCTCAAGGACACTTTACAGCAACAACAATAATAACAGTAATAATCATAATAATAATATCAATATCAATAATAACATTAACAACAGATTTGGCTGTTGTTAAAGCGCTATATAAATCAATGTGTATTGGATTGTACTAATAATACTCATAATACTAATAATATTTGGAATACTAATAATACTAATACAGTAAACTATTACTACTACTACCACTACTTATAATAATCATAAGGATAATAATAATAATCTTGAACCATGAAACTTCACCTGGAGGTTCTAAAAGGGGAAGAGCATTGCGATGATAAGGCATATTTTTCCCCTCGGGCGGTCGAATGTCTTCAGAGATTCAACATGCTCAGCTGACACAGAGTTTGTGTGTTGATGCATGTTTGTGGGTTTTCATCTCTCGGGAAGTATGTCTGTAGATTCTCAGTCATCTGGGTCATGCTAATTGTCAGATTGAAGATTGAAGCCAGGTAATCTGACCCATCTTGTTTGTGCGCCTTTCATGTACACTTTTAACCCAAAACACGTCCTCTATTTAAAACATGTTAAGGCTTTTTCATTTCCACTTTTTTTTAAATATGTAGTCTCCCCATGTACTGAATGGCAGGCTATGGACTCTCGGGCTGTGTGGTGACAAGTATCGTGTTCCCTTTCAAAGTGACTTTGTAATGTAGTTTTTATTTGGCTTAAGGTCCACTTATTTTGTTCGTCTGCCATTTTGATGTATGAGTCGTGATGTCTTGTGATGAATTTTGTTTTTCCAACTTCCTCCAGAATAACAGTTGAACTTAAACCGTTTAGAGTAAGGATAGGCAGCCAGCCAGATGCAAGAACCACTTTGCTGTTACTGCAAAGAGCCATATATCATGCATATGGGTGCATGTAAAGTGCCTGTTTCCCTTGGCAGCCGTTCCACAAAATGTATCTTTCAATGTTACAAAAGAAAGGCCAGTCTTGCTTGTTTTGAGCAGGTGGAGACAATATTTATTTTTCAAATTATTGTATTTTTATTTTTCAAAACGTTAAATGCACTTTCTAGGTCAAGGCATTGTCCTCATGAAGTGACCTGTATACCAAAATACCTGCACCCCTATTTGAAATAATTTCGAACATCCCAATGGCACCATTTCAAAATAGAATATTTTTCAAGTCGAGATGATTGTCATAGGGCAGACATCGCAATCACGCAATGGTGCCCATTGTGTGGTCCCCGCAACTCAACACATATACTATGAATGGGATTTACAACGACACACTGCTAAATTGATAGTATTTTTTTTTTTTTTTTTCCCGTGGGGAAAATGTAAAGGTTAAACAACTTGCTGGATAGAAAGCGAACTGTCTGAAGTCACACTCGGCTCGGTCTCAGCCATTAGGTCCCAACCGTGGGGTCCCTACCCGCTCTCGGTGGGACTACCTGACTGAATGACGGCTCAATGGCACTGGGAACAACATGTCAGGCTAGAAGAAGTGATTCATAAAAAGTGGTCACAGGGTCTTGACTCGTACTCTTTGATTGAAACCTGTTTAGTGGGAATAACTAATTTCATTAGATGGTTTTGGTGCACACTGAGCCACTCCCCAAGAACCACTTTGAACTCTTGAGGTACAAACAATGACAAGGGCCAATCTGGCGGTTGACTGGAGCACGATCGGTCTGCAGACAAAGCGTGGGTTTTCATAATGCTGTCAAATATTTGGATGTATCCCACAGACGACAGCGCGCTCTTCGGCATCAATTTGGCGCGCTCCCTGCCTTTGGGCAAAACCTTTTATGAGGAGCCATTGCCTGTTGTCACAGCTGTTCTACCCAGGTTCTTCCCATGAACACTGGGGATAAAAAGCCTGTGAATGAGGAAGCCTTTAAGTCCTCACAGGTTCTTCTGTTCTCCTTCCTCCCAAACTTGAGTCTGTTTGAACTTTGTTTCCAGGAGTGTGATGATTTATGAGGCATGTAGTTGGGCTAAAAAGTACAAAACAACAGCAGCTTAAAAAATTCAAATAGTTACAGTACTTATGATGTATTGAAAAGCAAAAAGGAATAATGGTCAGGACATCTGAGTTCGGGGATTTTGTGTTTGAACTCTTGGCTTGCAGCTCTAGCCTTCCTGTTGGAAGTTAGGCTGTTCTGCACATGCTTGCCTGGGTTTTATTCAGCTTGCACTGATTTTTCAAAAATATTCACTTTAGGGTACTTGGAGACTCTAAATTGCTCTTAGTTCTTATTTTGAGAGCAATAATAATAATAAGAATAAGAATAATACATTACATTTTAAGCGCCTTTCAAGGCTGTCAAGGACACTTTACAGTCACAGACAATCATAGGTACTATAGTAAATAAAATAAAATCAGAAATAGAAAGTAATAAATAAAAATATAAATAGAAACAAGAGAGAGGTACACAGAAAATGCAATTTTAAATTGGTGGGTTTTGAGATGGGACTTGAAGGTGGGAAGAGAATCGATGTTACGAATGATGGGAGGAAGTGAGTTCCAAAGTATGGGGGCAGAGCAGCTGAAGGCTCGTCTTGTACTGTATTGTACTGTACCCTAAAATTGTTTGTTGACCATGCAGTACCCGACCAACAAACCCAGAGTAAGCTTGGATAGGCTTTAGCTCATGTGAACCCAATAAGGACACCTGGTATTGATAAAAACCTTTGATTGATATTGTATAGGTATATTTTTGTAGCACACTGAACTTCTACTTCTTCTTTCTGTGTTGTGGGTTTTTCGAGCATCCACAATGAAGCTGAGTTTTGAAAATTGACTGCAATATGAATATTCATCGAAAATTAGCCTCGCACTGAGCAACTGATACCATACACAACTGCACCAGAATAATAGGCCTGAGAGGAGAAGAAAAAAATTGCAAGCGTCTGTTGCCATCTCGGTAGACACAATGGACAACCGGCAGTTCAATTAGCCGGCCATCTTAAACTGACTGTTTGACAGCTCCAGCTAATCGCTCATCCTGCTATAAATGCTGGTTGCGGAAATTTAACATGTAACAAAAGGGCACTTGGTGAAGCACCCCTGATATTTGTGGATGTGTACCGGTAACAAATATTTAATCTTCATTTGCGGCACCTTACCAGCAGTGAGTACTCATGTCAGCCGCTCTCACGGATGTGAACGAGTGTGTGCGTGCGATCCGGCTAATGTAAATGGATCCCCGCTTGAGCAAGTTCCAGCGGTCAAGTGCCATTCATCACAAGACACAGCCATTTTCTCCTCTACATGTGCAGCAGCTGCTGAAGAGGACAGAGAAAAGGAGGTATTCTTTGTGGCGGTGAATACAATCCAGGCTTCTTATGGCAGGGGGTGGGGGTGGAAGAGGAACACAAGGTGCCACTGTGTCGGCATTCAAATGTGAGGCCGACTGCCGATGTCATTCACATCCGCAACCCCACCTCGAGTCATAAGACGAGCAGCATTCCTGGGAATGGGAAATGACACAAAGAGTCGTAGTGTTCCATAGTTTTGTCACACTGACTCATTAGACTATGACACATAAGTTATATTTTTTTTCCTCTCGGTGTGTCCTACCAGTGATTAATATCTGCTCTCAATCTCTGTGGAGAATGGCCACTTTAACAAACAAGCACTCCTCTTGTTCAGGGGAAAGAGGAATTCAAAGTTCCCAGGCTTATAAAGGCCAAATTGGATAATTTGATGAAAATGGACAAAGGTCATGTCTCATCTCCATCCATTTTTTCTTAGGCCTTAAAGATGTTCACATCAAACAAATCAAGTGTCGCTTCAAAAAGCCTGATTCCAACTTTCTCATTGGATTGTTTGCAACAGCAGCACCTTTTTCCAGATGTATGTTTCTTTTTCTAGCATAGATTTTGTCACGACGTAACACCTCCGAAGATGGCGTCCAGCAGATTTCAATAGGTCAGCAAAGATCAGTTGAGGGTGGTCAGTAAATCGTGTTACTAGGCGTTCGTTCTTTTTGGATATTTGACTTTGCCTGGAGGTATGTGCTATTTCCGAACAGCATCAGACACTGAGGCCGTTTGTCTTCTCAATGATGGCAACGATCAGAAATTCCCCTGTCACCTGATTCAATGAGGCCAGTGTGTCATTCTCTGCGTTGTTCTGTTCCGCTCTATTCATGGCGAACACCAAGGAGGGGAAACCCAGCAATTCCTGCCTGTTTTAACTTATGCAGCACGACAGCAAACTCCCAACGATTCATTTAACTCATTACACGGCTTTTACTTTGACACAGCACCAATTCAGTCTTGTCTGATTTAGAACAATTGGTCTGGGTGACCCACTTAATCGTTTTGGGACTCTACCTTAGTAGACATTTCTCACAAATTGTGCTATGTTCATAGTGGCCTGTTCGAGTCATATTTGAAAATAAAAAGCTCAAAGGGGCCCTATCTATGAGGACCAGAGTGTGGTAAGATAGGAGCACAAAGCAATGCAATGTTGTGATCAAAACATCAACTAAAAGTGTGAAAAGGTGTCAACCAGAAGGACTGCAAAAAAGGATGTTGGAATTCAGCTTGACACGTAAAGGTCGGACGAATTACTAAATCAGTTTTGTGTCCTCTTTAAATGTATCAGCTAAACTTGTGACTCGGAAAAGCCCACATTTTGTTTACTAGCTCTGGTAAAATGTTCCCTGAACCCAATCGCAAAAAATGGATGAATTTCATCCTTTGCATCAAATCATCACATCTGAATTTGGTCATCTGAACACTGTCATGACAAATAAAATCCATGCGAGTGCCCGAGTTCGCAAAAATCCAAATCTATCAAAAAGTATGATTTGTTTTTTTAGGTTCTGTCTCCGCCTGAGTGCACATCAGGCCAAACAACAAACAAGTTCTGGGGTCACTTTAAACGGCAAAATCAGATTAGAAAAAAAAAGTTCCTCTCTGTTTTGGTGTTCTTAGCATCTCTTCATGTAAATTGACACAACTAGTGTTTACAGCAAGGAGGCACTGTCAGAGCGGAGAAAGGAAGGTTACCTGGTGGCTGCTTTTCACTAGCAGATTTATCCACACTGATGTTTTGATGTCACCACCGCATCCTCCGGGCGCTCCGCTCTTGTTACCGACTGCACCCCAATCAAATCTTTGAAGTAGTCATGTATGCAAAAGCGCCGTCTACCTTAATGCTAATAATTAGCGAGTGAAGACGCAGCTCACTGGGATCGCTTCCTCGGGGCTAAACTTGCTTTTCCTGCTTTGATCATCACATTAATTAAAGCTGACTCCCTTGACAGGGCGTGGCTGAAAAACAGGTAGGTGTCATAAGCAGCTCGATGCAGACACCAGCACCTGGTGTGTGAGTACCGAGTCCGTCGGCAGCCATGCCTTGAGAGTCAGACGACTGCGGTGTTAATTCAAACTGATGTCCCATAAGGGGAGAAAAACGACTCAATCCCAAGATAGCCCCATTTTCTGCTCTGGAGGCGGGTGAAGCTTCAGCTTTGCACCATCTTTGGCCAGAGGACGAAAGAAGTCATGTTGTCAGACCTCAGTGTCAGCTCGCGTCATCACCAGCGCCCCGGGCAAAAATTAGAAATGTGTTTCAAGAGATGTGTCAAAAGTGTTCTCGGTCCACATCACAGTAGGGGAAGCGTGCAAGGGGGACCCAAACCAAAGTCAAATGCCATAGGGAGTCAGGGGAGAGCTCACCTATCATTTATTTACATCAAAATGGCTGCAAACGATGAATAATTGCGCAAGCATGCGTTCACATGTCAGCCTGTCCTGTAATTATTCATGTTCAGGAGGTCAAACACAAAATTGTCATCACCTTATCAAAAACATGTTGCTGTGCCAAAGGCAACCTTGGATTTTCATAAAGTCCGAGTAGAACCGACAACATTTAAACCCCTCCCATTCATCTATTTTATTCTGTTTAGGTTTACGGGTGTACTGGTTGCTACCGCAGCTAAATGAGACAGGCAAGTTAGCCTGGTGTCGGATGAATGTGGGATGGCTACGACTTGTTATATACACATATGCACATATACAATTGAAGAACCATACATTTCCATATGTTGGTACAATTTAAAGTCTTAAATTACTGTACCTGCAAAAACCATCCTCACATATCGGGAGAACATGAAAACTGCACTGAAACCTCGGAATTGTGACTGTAATGTTCAGATGTTTGTGCCACGTGATTCACAATGCTTCTCGCTGAATTAACTCTTAAAAATTTCACTGGAATTATTCTATCTTGGAGCGTCCAGTAGATGTTGCACAGCCTCTTTGAACCCTGGTGGGCCTCTGAATCGTCCCCATGAAATTTGATAAGGAAAATGTGGCAAACTATGTTCATTTCACATGAAACTTAGATTGTGTTTGTTGGACGAACTCAAATAGAAATATTTGGCTCACTTCTAGTAGATGAGTCTTTCCTCCACATCCTCATCCAGCACCTCAGCGCGTAGCATTCAGTAGCAATTAATGTCTTCAATATGTTGAGCCCACATACCTGTTTAATCAAACCCTCTCTGAGCATTGAATCTCAAAGGCGGCGCTTGAAACAGACTCTGAGAACACAAAAGTGTGTCGTCTCAGTTGCCATTTTTGCCAGACACACATCCCGGGTTTGTTGCTGCACGCCTGGATCCCTTTCTGTGCGGTGGAAGTTGAAGATATTTGGAAAATTGCTCCAATTATAGCATTCATGTGATAGCAAGTCCAAGAACAAGGCACCGCGGCCAAACCTTCTACATCAACAAGAGCTGGCGGAATGGGCAGTCCTTTCATGGACCACATGGTCTCTTTACTGAGTGGACACATTTTATTATAACAGTAATGGATGTTTTTTTTAATTTCACCTTGTCCTGCTTGCTTTGCAGAGCCCAAGCCCAGTAAGTAGGTTAACAAGTACATAAAGATTGTTTATTAAAGTGGGTGATAAGGGTGAGTCTAGTCAGGTTTTGTCTTCATCCATCCGAAAATTATTCCCTAAATTCTTCAGGAAAAGCAGCTATATGTGTATTATATGTTATAGACTGATGGTTCACTGTATACATTGCAAGCATTCTCATTTTCAGCCTCTTATAGTAGAGCCGGTGAACTACTTCAGGTACTGTTGGCTTCGGGGGGTCAACTCCTTCTCACTCCTCGCAGAGCCAACAATTCCTGTCCAAAATGGTAAAGCTTACTCACATTGCATTGGTGCTTTAGCGTGATCATCAAATGACATTTACATTTCCATACCTTGTCCTTCTTTTAGCCTGGAGGAACTAATGTCCGTGCCCATGGACGGCATTCATGAGAAATCACAAGAAATCAATTTGCTCCCGAGATGAAAAGAACAAAGGCATTCCTTATGGCAGGCCGCCCTTCCTGTCATCTGCAGGCCACAAGTCTTTTTACAACTTTATGCTCATCAGGTGACCTGCTCGCATGTCTGTGAAGACTTGAAAGAGAAAATGATGACCATAAATGTGGTTGCTGACCACTTTTCATCAGTTATATCGTTACGGTTTATAATCTTTTGTGCAGGGCTCATCTTTGATTTAATCACAAACAAGTTGACTATGAAGTTCTGCTTTATTGTGTGTTTTTATATTAAAACAATCAGAATATACTGTGCAGTATAGTGTGTGTTTCAATACAGATTGGCTATTCCCACTTCATTTTATCATATCATGTTTGTGAGGGCTTTCCAGCACCTTCCCAAAAAAATGCATGTGAATGGCACCAAAGACTCAAATAAGTCCAAAATGTGAATTTTAGTGTCAATAGTTGTTTGTACAACATGATTGGCCATGTTATTTTTTTGTAAATTGTAAAGACAATATAAAATAAAATAAAGTTTACCAATTTAATTGAACCATTCTGGTGGGATGCAGGAACATTGACAGTCAAAAATAAAGACTGCTCACATTTTGTGAATAAACGTATATACAAACAATACTTTATTCATTGATTTATAAATCTTTACCTTCACTATGGATTGAAATTACAATGTTAAATAAACTAAAGTTGAAGCAATGCTGTCATTTTTTCTTCTGCAGACATTGGAAGAAAAATGTCGGTAAGCCCTGGAGATCATTTGACTCCTTTGACATATCGGCATTAAACTTTTAAAAATAAGTTTCCATTCATACTCTGCCATTATTTAACCCATAGTCTTCCTAGCTGGTGCTGTGATGGAAAAAAGTTCATACAGTGGCAATATTTCTGTGTGATGGCAAACACACTGAGCCTTCCTGTGTAAACACACAACGCACTCGTCATTCATCAGCGAGCAGTCCATCGTGCGCTAATATCTCGGGGTATCAGCAGCTACTCCGGCAGCAGAACTAACAAGTTAAGCCCAAACATTGGGTTTGTGTGGCGCTGGCGGCATGGGAAGGGGTGAAGCGGGGCTTTGGGATGAGTGGGTGTCATGCATACATCAAATAGAGACTGATGGTCAATATTGGAGTATGGAGAATCAAACATTTTTTATTATTTTTTTTAAAGGGGTAGGCTTATGCTCCGACATCATAGTGCCGGCCTTGACGGTTCTCGGGGCAAGGATCACTATTTCTTATTTGCTGTATTAGAATGAAAATGCACACTAATGTAAATTTCCCAGAGCAATTGTTGGTGCAATTTCTTTGCACACACAAAGCTGCAGATGACAAACTTGGAAGCTCTTGTTTGTGATAGAACAATGAGAGACATGAAAGCACTGCAAGATGGGGAAGATTCTCAGTCACCCAAGACTAAGGTCGAGGTAGTAAAACCTTCTCATTTTTCAGAATCAGAATCATCTCTATTGGAGGACACCAATCTGCGTACTTCCACCTACGCAATATGAATCGTATTTGCCCGTCTCTACCCCTTACACCACTGCTATCCTCGTTCATAGTCTTTTCACCTCCCAGATTGACTATTGCAAATCACTTCTCTTTGGTGTCCCTCTCCACACACTTCAACTCGTCAAGAATTCTTCAGCCCGGATGATCACTAGAACCGCATCCTTTGACCACATCACCCCAGTCCTCCCAAAGCTCCACTGGCTCCCGGTCAAAAATAGAATCAACTTTAAAATTATTCTTTATACATTTAAAGCTATCCATACATAACATTGCCCCCCATACCTATCTGACCTTCTTCAAATGTCTCTTTCCTCTCGTTTCCTCAGATACTCTTCCTCCCTCCATCTCTGTGCCCCCCCCCGGCCCATCTCATCACGATGGGTGACAGAGCCTTCAGCTGTTCTGCCCCCAAACTCTGGAAATCACTCCCCTCCCAACATTCGGAACATCAATTCTCTTCCCACCTTCAAATCCCATCTCAAAACCAATTTAAATTTGCATTTTCTGTGTAGCTCTCTCTCTTGTTTGTATTTATAATTGTGTTGTATTTATTGTATTCTATTTGTGATTCTATTTTATTTACAGTGGGACCTTGGCTTACACACTTAATTGGTTCCCAGACAGAGTGTGTAAGGAGAAAAGTGTGTATCCCAAAAATTATTTACCCATAGGAAACCATTAAAATGAGAATAATCCGTTCCCTGGTCTCCATAAAATATAATTTTCAACTAAATCATCCTTAAAACTACATACAACATACCTTATTCTATGTATAATAAATGTGCTATTGTATTGTAATGAAAGAAATACACTGCACTATATAATAAAGTAGTTTTATTTACCTTTGTGATGGTCGTTGATGGCTTGATGGAATGGGGTGGCAGGTCGAAGGAAATTGCTGTTAGGAAGGAATCACATTCCATAAGGACTGTAATTAAAGAAATAAACTGTACTATATAATAAAGTCATTGTATTTACCTTTGTGATGGTCGTTGATGGCTTGATGGAATGGGGTACAGACTTCTCTTGCTGTGTTATGAAAGTCCGGTTAGGCATCTTTTCCCAAAAAATCATCTCATCTGCATTAAATACTTGTCGAAGAAAGTCACCTTCTTTCACCATTTCGACAAATGATCCCCTTGTAGGCTTCGGCAGCTTTACTGTCAGAACTGGCTGTCTCACCATGACGAGTAATGAATCCCTGTACGGTGCTTAAAATCCTCGAACCATCAGTTGCTAGCTTTAAAATCATCAATAAACGGTGAACTTCTAGGTTGCCGCATTACGATATTAGAGTGAATTTGCCGTGCTTTCTCTGATATAATTGCTATATTCACGCTGTCGCCGGCTAGCTGCTTTTCATTAATCTAAATTAACAGAGGTTTTTGAACCTCTCCTATTGCCCGAGATTGTTGCTTTGACAGCACGGAAACACCTTTAGCAATACACGCACCTTTAATAGCTTCTTTGTTACGAAGGATGTTAGCAATGGTGGACTTAGCATACTGCTACTGGGCCGCGAAGTCAGACAAACGCAGACCTCGTTCGTGTTTCTCAATGATCTCCTTCTTCTCCCCGACTGTAATTTTTTTCTGTCGTCTTTGGCTGAACACGACCCTATGGTGGGGTCTTTTTCTGTCCCATAACAGCAAAAATATCCGTGATAAATCCTTGAAGAAGAACAACGTGTGCACTCAGAGAAAGGGGGTGTGGAAAGGTAGGCCAGCTGTGACGTTGTTCGGTCGTGTGGTTTGGTGTTCTTCAGCCGAAGATTACTCCGCCAGCCGTGGTGGGGCGGTGCTCTGTTTGTATCCCGAAAAGTAGTGCGTATGCTAAGGTTTAATTTTCATACATTTAACGTTCGTAAACCGAAAAGTTCGTAAGGCAAGGTGTTCGTAAACCGAGGTGCCACTGTATTATAGTACCAATGCTTGTCTTTTACTGTAAAGTGTCCTTGAGAGCTTTGAAAGGCGCTTAAAATGTAATGTATTATTATTATAAAGAATGTGTCTCCAGCAGTATAGGCCACACTAGCATTGCAATATCATCCAACTGCGTTCAACAAAGACATGGCATATCAGTATCAAAACAATTTTCCATAATGTAAGGGGACCTGGCCCAGGGGACCGTTTCCTGAGTTACACGATCATCTCCACCATCTTAAACATGCTAAGCTCCAAGTTGTGCACCGTAGGACCAGCTACTGACTTTTTGTCAGTACACGGACCTGTCAGTGTTATCTAATGAAGCCAATGACTGTGGTGTTGTTGCAAACTTTGAGTTAAGTTGCGCTCCATTAAAATCGCCCAAAATAATTAGTTGTGACTCAATGCCTTAGTTCAAGTTTGTTGACTGGGTTTGCCTTGACTTGTGGTAGGATATACAGTAAACTCCCCTAAGTATAAAGGAGGAGAACCCAGGCATGAAGGAGGAGAATTCACATGGCGAGTAGACCGACTTCCAGTTTAGAAACAGTCACTGCAAGTCCAGGTGAATGTGTGTGGTAAGCTTCGTAACATTGGTGCGCCATTATTCACTGATATAGAAGTATATTACAGCACCTTCAATTTCCCTGAAAGGTGCTGGTCTGTAATGTCTGAGTGGCAAGTTGCTGAGTCAGGTTTCGACGAGATTTTGTTGGTTTTGTGAGTGTCTTGGTTTGCAGGGTGGTGATGGCGGGTGCGAATCCCAAAAAGCAGGCAGGAGGGAGCAGGAGGTTGTTTGACAAATTGTATTAAAATAGAGGTCAGCAGGAACAAAATGTAAAACATCAAAATCATCTGAACAGAAAAAAATACAAAGTATCAAAATAAAACCAAGTGTAAAAGTCCGCCAAGGTTAAACAAACACATGCATATCATACAATGCTTGCGATTGCAGACAAAGCATGCAACAAACAATGACCCCACACCGATGGTCGTGCCGGCAGTCCTTTTAAGTATCACTAACTGTAACGACCACCTGCGAGGCATCAGGCAGGGCTGACAGCGCTACCCGGTGCTCGCCAATCCGAAGGTGGCAGTCCGCCAAGGCTCGGGACGACCAGCACCTGTGCAGGTGCAGGCGGGGCCGACAGCGCCACCATTTGGTCGCCAACCAGATCATGACACCCACGATACCAACTGTGATCCACATAAATATTTGAGGAGGGCATCTGCAGTATCCAGTTCAGTATTGTAACAGCAAGATGAAGCAAATAGTCAAATAATTTTGTAAACTTTGTATTCAGTGACGTGTGGTGAGGCCCTGGGCGATAGTTTGGACACCCTTGGAACACTACCGCACACAGCTTAAGATGGCGCCGAATGAATCGCTACCTTGGTTATGCGTTCCCAAGTATTGTCATTTTAGTTTGTTTTGCCGTCCTTATGCATTTTACTTACTCCAGAAAAGACTTTCTAAGCATTATGGAGACCACGCTCAGACTTTTTTCACCAACACACAGTAACCCACAACCTTTTTTGGGGGTAAATAGCTAGCGGGGGAGCTCTACTGTATGGAGCATGGAAAAAGCTGCTGGAAGAGGAGGAAGTAAGCTGGCATTCTCATCAAGTTTTGTCTGGGTTGATTTTGAACACTGCTCTCTTCCATCTATTTGCTAATCAAACCTCTCTGACAAATAAGATGGATAAACTTCTTCTCACTGTCAAGGTTTGCAGTGTGGTGATGGCGGGTGCGGCTCCCAAAAAGCAGGCAGGAGGGAGCAGGAGGTTGTTTGAAAAATTGTATTAAAATAAAGGTTAGCAGGAACAAAATGTAAAATATCAAAATCATCTGACCAGAACAAAGTACAAAGTATCAAAAGAAAAACCAAGTGTAAAAGTCCGCCAAGGTTAAACAAACACATGCACAGCATACAATGCATGCGATTGCATACAAAGCATGCAACAAACAATGACCCGACCCCGGATGGTCGTGCCGGCAGTCATTTTAAGTGTCACTAATTAAAACGATCAGCACCTGCGAAGCTGCAGGCAGGATTGACGGTGCTACCCGTTGGTCGCCAATCCGAATGTGGCAGTCCGCCACTGATCGGGACGACCAGCACCTGTGCAGGTGCAGGCCGGGCCGACAGCGCCACCCGTTGGTCGCCAACCAGATCATGACAGTACCCCCCTTCAAGGGACTGCTTCCAGAAGGCCCAACAGTCTCCCAAAATGTCCACTCGCCAGGGAACAATGGTGGAGACGGCAACCGCTGCCTCTCCAGCATACGATGGGCGGCGGCCTGATGGGAACGGGACTCTGCCTGGGGTGGACGAAAACGCGGCACGGATCGTCGTGGGCGTGAGTGCGATCCCTCTCGCACGTTCACGCGACGACGCATGTCTCAACGCGGACGTCGAACTGCCAGGCGCAGAGTGGCACCCCGGACCACGTCGGCCATACGCCGACGTGGTCGTGAACTGCCCGACACCGGGGAAACGAGACCAGTCCTGAGCCGCTCCGAGATCCAGCGGTGAGTGGGGTCTCGGACTGACGTTGACGTGGATGTTGCACGGCTCGTCGTGGATGCGACTCAATTCATCATGTACGACGACCGCGTGGCTGGACGTGGGCGTGCACTGCCAGACACCCAGTGTCACCCTGGACGGCCACCTGGAAGGAGGTCTCGGCCGGACGTTGACATGAACATTACGGCTCGTCGAGTGACGCAATTCAAACTCGACAAGACGTGGGCTAAAGTGGACGTTGCACTGCCAGGCACAGGGTGGAAATGAGACCGGTTCGATGTACCTGCGGGATCTGATGGTTGGTCGGGTCATTCCTTTTAAGTGTCACTAATTGTAACGACCAGCACCTGCGAAGCAGCAGGCAGTGCTGACAGCGCTACCCGGTGGTCGCCAATCCGAACGTGGCAGTCAGCCAAGGTTTGGGACGACAACGCCACCAGTTGGTCGCCAACCAGATCATGACAGTGCGACAGTACATTCGGCACTGGTTCAATTCTCATTCAGTGGTGGCATGATGTGAGAGCAAATGGTTCTCTGTTTCTACTACATTTATGTCCAGCGGCTGACCTGTCCGGGGTGGTTTTGCCCCAAGTCAGTTAAGGTATGCTTCAGCTGGCTGGTGATGTTGAACAGGGAAAACTCTACAGAAAATGGATGGATGGATTGCTTCCTTAACCCACACCAGTGGATTTGTTTTAGCATCTTAATTTAATGAAAAGTGGTCCGAACATTCATCGATTTTTCTGTACTTCGCCTTGGAACAATAATTTTGGACACCCCTGATCCATCAAATCGCTCATCTGTAAAATTAGCACTTGTGCTTAACATCTCAGGGAGCGGTCGTACGCATCGCTCCCACTCGCAAACATTACACATCTCGTGTTACAATGTCAGATGACAGGAAATAGTCCACCGGGGGTGAAGCTGTGTAGTATTTTTGGCATAAGGTGTGATTTGAACCGCCTCCTCTCAGTTTACCTTCTGGGAATCTTTGCCACATGGACATGTGAATCCTGAGGTTATCTATCAGCTTCCATGCTCGTACGGTGGACCAAGAGCAAATCTCACTTTGCAATATGAAAGGTATGAACCAGTTTCTCCAGCTTGTTATTGAAGTCATAAATCAATCATGATGCATATTCAGCACAATGTATCTGGGAAATGTGTTGTTAGTCTCACATTACTTCCTCACAGGTAAGTAATGTTACATGAGACGTTGCTACTTTTTAGACGTTTTCTAACGTTTTGTTGTTTCCACGATTCCCTCCATTGTTGTTCCGGTTTACGCAACATCAGTAGAACCCACCACCACCACTGCCGCCTCTCCTGTCACGCCAAATGGTGTTTTACAGCATCTGTTCATTATAGATGGCCAACATGATGGATATGGTCATAATATTAATGTAAGACTGACACAGCAGAGACATGAATCATGGCCAACTTTATTTCCAAGCCGGCCCGACACTAAAAAGTGATCTATAAATGTCAGCCTTATAAAGCACATTTGACAGTGCATTGGCTCTGTTATCAGCCAGCACTTATTTCGCAGTGCGTCTTGCTCTCGTGGCAGCTGGCGACACAGCCGTAAGCGCTCTTCTTCAGGTACGTGGCCTGTGGCTATGGAGTTTCAGTGAACACTTGGAAATGGAAACCGTTCAATCATCTAGAATGTTCATTTCCCACACGCGCATGATGTAAAGCTTTGCGCTCTGCGGCTTCAAAAGCCGCTTTATTTACACAATCACAAGGAGATTTGGCAACTCAGATTGAATCGCTGATCATTCTCCTTCATGATCTGCTAAATTTGGAAGACTTAACTGGATGGAAACAATCTTCAAGAAAATGTGTGTTTAGATTTTTAGGATGTCATTTCAATTATTACTTTTTCCTTTGATTAAAAAATGTACGCTACACACATTTAATATGAAATTTACGACAGATCAATCACTCCCCATCTTATGTCTTTTTCCCTTCTTTGGTTTCCTTTCTTTGTTGGGTTCAAGATTCAAACACATAATGTAGAACAGTGTGGCAATCTGCACAACACGTGTATTTTCCTGTCCCTGGTTCTCCGACTTATTTATTTATTTTTAGTTTTCTATTCATTTCTTTGTCATTTCCGTTTTTCTTTCTTTCTTTCTTTCTTTTTCTTTCTTTCTTTCTTTCTTTCTTTCTTTCTTTCTTTCTTTCTTTCTTTCTTTCTTTCTTTGATGACTAAGAAAAATAAACGGAAAGAGAGACAGAGACATAGCAAGAGAGAGATCAAGAGAGAGAGTTTATTTCTTGCAAAAAAATGGAAAAAATAAAACAAGGAGGCACCAAACTCCCTCATAGTTCAACTTTACTTTCTACAGTTAGTGTCAGATGAATCAAAATGGAGTGCCTAATTTCTTTCTTGTGCATCTATACCGTATATACGGCAAGCAGTAATTGCATTCTGAGGAGTTGCACAGTGGGGTACCACTGTACTGCATAATACTGTGAGAGCTGTTCCAGATTTTTTTTAATTGTGTATGTAAATTGAGATGATAAAAATATTCGGCACAGCTCTCTCTGTGATGCAGTGCAGTTCTAAAACACTTCAAAACACAACGCGATACTGAACACATTGCACATTTAATATTCACGTCATTTAAAATGAAACATGTATTTTGATAAAAACAGGAAGCACTTGCATTTACTGTTTTACTGTGCAAAATGTGTGTACATGCTACAGACAGGATATGGGTATGGATATGTGGTGGGTAGGGGGCGGCCATGTGGAATAGATGTACAGTATGCACAAGTTGTTTTTTCTTGGGCTGTGTATTTTACAATTTGGGGGGAATTTTAATTTGCACAGTTATTAGAGTAGTGTATACTGTATGGATGTCTGATTGCACATATTTCTGAATAATTTATGTTTGGTAATACCCATGGGGCAAGATTGAAATAACATTTAACTTCTCACTGTTTTTCGGACTGGTATTGCACAGTGTTTGAATGCGGAATATAATGTCATGTTTTTTATTTGTTTGTTTTTGGACACTATGTTCAAAATAAAGTTCAATACAATCAAAAGCAAAACAATATTCCTTATGTTGTCATAATGGTGCGGCTAATGTGTCGATATTTGAAAGGAAAAATACTTGCACGTAATCCTGAACACTTAATTTTATTCATAAAGTTACGGTATTTTAGGAGAACAGCACATGTGAACAATTACAACTTGCTAACATTATTAATATTTTTTTTCTATGAAAGAGATAGAGAGAGAGAGAGACAGAAAGAGAGAAAGAAATGTCCTGCAGCCGTGCTAAAAACAATCATCTACTACATTTGAAAGTGATGTAAATAACTAGCATTGGTTGGTATGTATTGTCTAAAATTACACGTCACATACGCTCCCCCATAAGCATCCCTCCTTCCTCCCTCAGTCGTTCTCGTCTTGATAGGGAGTGTTGCCATTCTGTTTCCAGCTCAGCCTGTTTGGAAGACGACTGCTGCTCCCTGCAGTTTGAAGGTAGTCTCTCAATGCCGCGCTCAGTTTTCAGCTATGATGCAGACAAGCCCAATTTGTTTTTTATTTAATCTAGCTTTTTTTTAATATGCCTTGAAACTATTCGGGCAAAATAAGAATTCCAGTATTCATACAGTAGGTCATAATCCATTGCAGTTTTTCTAAAATCTGAAAAAAAGAATAAATTCGTGTGTACAGCCACGATCTGTGTTTTTGTTATTTAATATTTATAAATTTGAATACAAACAGTGATTAAAAAGTGGCTATGTAATACGGATAATGCAGCATGGAACTCAATAAAAAGGAATTACAGTAAAGTCGCGTTATATCGATATTCAAGGGAGTCCGAAAAAATATCGATATAACCGGGACTATCGATATATCCGACCCTGTTTGCATGTAATTTCCTCCGTGCGTGCATAGAAATAGTATCGATATAACCGGGACTATCGATATATCCGATATCGATATAACGAGACTTTACTGTCATAATAGTGTTTGAAATAACTAACTTAGATATGCATCAAATTTCATGACTCTTCAAAGTGGGACAATAATTTTGGGATGATTCCATCAATAACTTTGTGTCATGGTTGCACTTCTTGTTAAGATGACAACACATCAGATATTTGCCGCAAAGTTAATTGACATGTTCTTGCCAAAATACTTTTCAGAAAGCATTTCCAACACACTAATTTTACCCCCATCCACGTTGTTGCAGGCTAATTCTTAAAGGATCATCACCCTAGCTAACAAAGTGTTATTGTTACCCTAGCTAACAATAATATATACATAATAAATGAAAGGTGAACCTTGCACAAATATGTGCCTTGCCAAAGGAACATCGAAAAAAATGACATAAAATCCAAACCAAAAAACGAACTGCATGATTATGAAATATTTCAAATCATTTGAAATATCTCTAACATGACACATTCATATTTGATAACAATCTACCTTGTCTCTTATCTACCTATAAATATTGGTTTCATAAAATATCGAAATGCAAGTGAGCATTTTTATTTATCAGTACATATTCTGTAATTGACTGTCGGGCAATACAGGATGGATCGTGCCTCTCACCCGAAATCAGCTGGGATAGGCTCCAATTTTTCCCGCCATGGCTCAGAACAAGCATATTAGAAAAGAAGGAAGGATTTGTTATCATAACATGAAAGCTGGAAGAAAAAAAGAAAACATTGAATGTATGCCATATTTCAGGAGTGTACGTTTTTGAAGAAAATATTAATATGAATGATTTCTTCACAAGGCTGAAAATTGAAAGAAAATGTCAGAGAATGGAAGCTTTATGGTGTATATGCATTCGATGAATTATTCCTAATAAAACGCAATAATGTGAATCTGACAACATGGGTCGTTTGATTCATAACCTATGACCTGGCAACATACAAACTGTGTTATTTTATTATTCAGTGTTTACTATATGTTATTTTACGTTAACGCATGCATCTTATTCCGTACCGTCTTTGCGAGCTGGAATGAGGACTTTTGTTTTATTTCTGTGTTTAAAAAAAGATTCAGTGTGCCTCATTGGCCTTCGATTGTTTCCATTGTGGATCCTGCTGAAACTGTGAATTTCCCATGTGGTTGAATAAAGTATCTATCTAATTATTCCTAAATCACATGAAATAGGCTAATCACATACTTTTTAAATCATTACCTTTGCAATACATATTTCACTGACATTATAATCACGAGCATGTATGCCGAGTAGTCAATTGGCAATTATAAAACAGGTATTATATTTTTTTATTCATCCCGCAAGGCCCCGTCTACGCATTGTGTGATCGAGCGAGCACAACTTTGTGCGATGGGAGTGAGCCACCGATGAATGTATGTTGAATTCTACTTCCTCTTGCAGATGATTAGCGTTGCTGCAGGGGAGATGAGATGCTTTGACTTATCTCTGGCAGCCTGAAGTGAAGCTGCGCTCTCTAATCTGATTGGGCGCGTTCCGCAGAATCGAGGGCAATGGCAAAACAAAAGATCACCAATCAGATAGCAGGGCTCCCGCTGAAGTGGCTGGCACGCCATGAATGCTTTGCCCTGTCATGTGCGCTAGTATCTTGCAGCGAGATTCCCCGTGTCGCTTTTATGTGTTAATCGCCGGCGCTCAGTACGGCCATTGTGTCTTCGTCATCGCCGGGGGAGCCAACATGCAAAAAAAAGGGCAGGGGGTGAATTTGAGGAGGCGAAGAGTGCCGACATAGTTTCACACAAGCCCCCACCGCCACGTCCGCAATCCCTCCTGGAGGGCCAAGAGTGCAATGTGGCGCTCGGCTGCCTCAGACGCTTCTGATTCATGTTAGTGGAGAAGTGTTTGGGAATATTTCATTGATCACCTGTGTGACTTATGTCAGAGGTCAAAAAGTGTTGTTCAAACTACATCGATGAGAAGGTTTCTTCAGCCGTCATCTGTACAAAAGTGAAGGTTTCGGACGTTTCGCCTCCTATCCAAGAGGCTTCGTCAGCGAACTAAAGTCTGACTGGTCGTATCGGCCCCATATATATAACCCTAATGTCCAGACCTGGTGGCGCCGGACACAGCTATGATAGGTCCCTACTCTCAGGTTGGGGGGGGCGCGAGACCCCCCCCTGTGGCCCCACTGATTGTTCCTACATTCCTGACTAACGATTGGCCTATTACCCCCACTCCCCCCGGTATCACCTCATCAGCATAACGACCCTCATCAGCATTGCGAAAGTTGCCTAACCTGTTTTGCCTGAGCAGGCTATTGTATGAACGATCCAAATTGAACCTCACATCGGTTTGAAAAGTAAGATTGTAAAGTAATTATAAAAGAGGACAGAGCGCTAAAAACAGAAGTCTTTAGGAAGGCTACGCACACTGACCAATACTTACTTTTTGACTCTAACCACCCTTTACAACATAAACTAGGAGTTATCAGAACCCTCCAGCATAGGGCTAAACTAATACCAACTAGCACTGAAGGTAGAGAAAAGGAGTCAAAACATATCAGGAGAGCACTCACTAACTGTGGGTACCCTCAGTGGTCATTCAACAAATGTCAGAAAGAAAGAATAGCGAACGAAACCAATAATTCTCAAGATTCTAAAAGGAGAGGAGTAGCAGTACCGTACATTGCAGGAGTTTCGGAAAAATTACAAAGAGTCCTTTGGCAACATAAAATTCCTACTTATTTCAAACCGATAAACACGTTAAGGCAAAAATTAGTGCATCCAAAAGATAGGCTACCAAATGAAAAACAAAGTAATGTAGTTTATTCCATACATTGTAAGAATGAAAATTGTAAAGAGCAGTACATTGGGGAGACTCAACAAATTCTCAAAAAAAGACTTTATCAACATCGCAGGGATAATACTAGTGGGCCTCAATCGGCAGTACATTTGCACCTAAAAGCTAGCAACCACTCATTTGACGACAATGAGGTTAAAATCTTAGCGAAAGAACATAGATGGTTTGAAAGGGGGGTAAAAGAGGCGATTCTTATAAAACAACAAAATCCTTCATTAAACCGGTCTGGTGGTGTGAGGTTCAATTTGGATCGTTCATACAATAGCCTGCTCAGGCAAAACAGGTTAGGCAACTTTCGCAATGCTGATGAGGGTCGTTATGCTGATGAGGTGATACCGGGGGGAGTGGGGGTAATAGGCCAATCGTTAGTCAGGAATGTAGGAACAATCAGTGGGGCCACAGGGGGGTGTCTCGCGCCCCCCCCAACCTGAGAGTAGGGACCTATCATAGCTGTGTCCGGCGCCACCAGGTCTGGACATTAGGGTTATATATATGGGGCCGATACGACCAGTCAGACTTTAGTTCGCTGACGAAGCCTCTTGGATAGGAGGCGAAACGTCCGAAACCTTCACTTTTGTACAGATGACGGCTGAAGAAACCTTCTCATCGATGGACCACTCCTGTACGACTGAGAGCTTACACAGACGTTGTTCAAACTACAGTCTGGAAGCCATTTGTGGTCAGCTGTGTTGTTTTTTTGGTGGAGGTCATTTTATATTTGTAGTTTTTTAAATTTCCGTTTGACTTTGCCGTTTTTTGTTGATCTGCACTTTACATTGTATGCAAATCAATTGACATTGGGCGGCATCGGAACAGAAAAGAAAGAAAATATGATTATTTTTTTGACTTTCATGATTTCCACCTGTCACACATCAGTCAGTAAGATACAGCTCAGGATCCTGATTGTTTTACAGCAAACATAGTGCATCCGCATGTAGTTGTCATGCTGCACAGAAATGGCTGCCATCAGAATACAAATCAGGCCCAAATGTGCAGCTCTGCTTACCCTTGCCTCATACAGTTGATTGAGGTTTTTAGAGCATCTTGAGGGTAAATTTTCCCAAATCATGTTCTTGTTCTGAACATTATTGTCATGATTTGAATAAAATACTTTTGAAAATGTCTTCTATGCTTTTAAAGGGCTTTTTTGCTCTCTTTTTTTGGGAAGGAATGTTGGTTTTGTTTTTTGGCCAATAGATGTCTTAAAAGCTTGCGAGCTTAAATGTTGTATTTTAAATATGTTAAGCCTATTGAGTTACATTGTGTTTGAAATGTGTTATACAGTATAAACAAAACTGCCCTTCCTTGTCTAAATTCAAAATTAAACAGGAAAAAAAAACAAAGAAAATTTACAGCCAATTGATTAAAAAAAACTTGATTTATGTAATGTCAAGCTTTTATTGTGCAGACCGACAGGGTTATTTTATTTTATTTTATTATGTGGAAGATCTTCCTCCTAACATACAAATGTGAAATAGAGAGATAGGTAATTCCTCCCGTGAGGAGAATTAATTCCGAGGGCGATCTTCACTTGTGGAGTCACTATCGATGAGAAGGTTTCTTCAGCCGTCATCTGTACAGATGACGGCTGAAGAAACCTTCTCATCGATGGACAACTCCTGTACGACTGAGTGCTTACACAGACGTATTGTGGAGTCACTAGTACTCACTACTTACAGTATTTATAATACAGAAACAACCAACAAATTAAAAACAAATAAAGAGCCACGTTGATTGAGAAATAGAATAAAATCTCCAGCGAAATAGATGATCAAATGAAAAAAAAACTAAACCCTATCAAGGAAATTAAAACATAGAAAACAGAAGATTAAGATGCTGCTTATTGGCGTGTGGTATGTCATAAATGTTGTCTAATTATGCAATGGTAATATTTGTACAATTTATGCAAAATATATCAGTTGTTGACAGTGACATGCTACGGAACGAAAGAAAGATAAAACCGTCCAACCAATTTGTACAGTATACGGTATAAAAATGCTAATATGCACAATTTGTTCATATAATATTACGTACCGTAAGAACAAATTGAAGAATATAAACATGGATAGTAAAATGAACGGTGTACAGCATACTTTGTCTTAGCATCTTCATGTAGACTTCAAAACATGGACAGCAGGTTTCATTATCAATGCTTCATTAACTTTTATTTTTCAAGAACATGTGCTCAAGACCTTCCATGTCAGCAGGGTGGTGGAAACCTGGCAGAGGGACGGCGGCATCCAGGCGTAAACAGCGGTGAGGAGTGAACATGTTGTTGCCCGTGTCCAACATCTGACCTGGCCGAAACCCGTGGCGAGTCGTGCAGCTGAACAGGAGGCCGTCTGGGAGAGGGGGATGGCAGGCATGGCGGGCATGGCGAGCTTGGCCACTCGCCGCGTCCGGTTGGCCAGACAGCTGAACTATTGCAGTGGGAGGGTGAGGGGGGTGAAGGGGTTAAGGGGATAATTATCTTTTCCAACCAGAATATAGCAGTGGACCACTATGCACACAACATACAATTCTTGTACATATGTACTTTGCTGTACTTTGCTGTGTTTTGTATTGACCTTGATACTACTGTACTAAGTACAAGTGGAAGTGGAAAAATGAGATGTTAAAGATTAGACTCTGACAGGACAGTCTCTCAAAAAAAATTAAATTTGATGCTACTTGCAGATATGCTGTGTTTGTGTGTCAGGCTCCAGCCAATCAGGCAGTGATGTGCAAGGGCAGAAGCAGGAAAAGGCTGCTTGGACAGATGGCAACCTGACCTGGAATACAAGCCTTTTGTCAAGCTTTAGTAGCTTGTCGATGACAGGTAGACAATTGTAACAAAGCTAGTTGCTGCCAAGTGGAATTAAGCTTCAATTCAAAGAATTAAAGTCAAATGAAATAAGTACTTGAGAAAAAAAAACTTGAGAATGACAACAAAATCTGATTAAATAATAACAGCAATTCATTGGTGCCGTGTGTGTAAAAGTAAAACCTGTGAATCCCACACACTCAGTCTGTCTCCAGATAGGTTAGGCAACCTTTGTTTTTCTTTTTCTTGATACCGATAATATAAGGTGATGTTTGCCTTGCAGGATTTAGTGTGCCGATTTCCCAACACGTCTCTTTGTCGTATTCCAGCCATGTAATCCCGCAGAGCAGCCTGGCCGACCGTACGCGCCGTTCAGATGTGTCCTGCCACTCTGAGCCCAGTTGTAATCCCGCATTAAACCAGCGTGAAACCTAATTGAAATAATCCCCACCGACCTGTGCCGGCTTCAGCCAGTGCCAGTTTGCGTGATTGATCCATTTTAACTCACCGTGTGACTCTGACCTTTGCCTCACTGCTCGCTGGGACCATCTGAACCTGTCCCAGCAAGGACATCTGGTCCGGTAGCGGGGTGGTCGTTTGTTTCGCTTGTCTGGTCCCAGAGTCCTGCAAAAGCCTGTCACTGTTGCTGGTAAATCTGCAACGTTTACTTGGAAATAACCACTATAGATGTTTTTTACATCTTGCTGCAAACATGTCAAATAGAAGAACATCTTGGTGTTCTACGGCTGAGGAGACGAAAACAGTTCTTGTCAAAAATTACAAAAAAAAGATGGGACCATTCCGACCAGTTTATGGATGTAAATAATAGCCACTCTTGTCCACGTCTCCTCATAAACCAATGGAATGGAAACACACCAAGTTGGGCTCATAAACTTTCGGGCTAAAATGAAGTAAATGTGTTATTTGGGCTTTTAAACACATTCAGCATGTTTATACAGCCTCACCTGAGTTATTGTGTCTCTGCATCCGCAAGTCATACAGAGCGGTTTAAACGGCTCACTGTATAAATGGGCTTAACAGCAACATGATAGCATCGAGGTTTATTGTTGTTCATCACTGGTTGCCAACACGTGAGAGGTGATGGGGTGGCCATTATGTCGAAGGAGGAAAAAAGTGGGTGTTGTTGTGTTCTTCTTACCATTGTTACATGCAATTATTGATCTTATCCAAACCCCTTTTTCAAGGTGTCTTAATTACTCATAAAGAAGCAACGCCTTGGCGGGCATACAACTCAAATAAGTTGATTTGCATTTCTGTGTTGTGAGTGTTTTGGCAGCGCGGCGCAAGTCCAGATTGTAACCCCCATTTCTGCCTCCAAGAAGCTGCCTTGGAGGAGTGTCCACGGAGGGATTTGGGATTTAGTGGGAAGGTAAGTGTGACTAGAAGCTTTGGCTGGCCATCTGCTCCCCAGCAGAGTGGAGGCCAACCTGTGCAGCCTGCAGCAAAGACCTGGGCGCCACGCTCGCCAACCTGGCGCCTCTGGCACCAATGTCCAACAGTCTGCTGATTAGTTGTAAGAAGCACTCCATATGTAGCAAAGTTTGCCGTCTCCTCCTTGTGCCGAAGCCAGTCTGCCGCTCTTCCACTCTCACCTCCTGGCCGCATTAAATAAATATGGACGTATGGAAGTTTATCTGGAGCCTCGAGGCATCTGGCAGGATGGCGACCTGCCTGCAGCTCCTTCTCACCTCTGACTGGGTTCCCAGCCAGGCACGGAAGGCAAGATGAAGAAGGAACTCTGGCTCTCCTTTTCCTCCTCTTCCTCCCTCCGTGTGCCTGGCAGCATGGCGAGGCAGATGACAAGGGCTGGTGGCCGCCTGATCACCCCTGGGTGGCTCGCGTCTCATTCATTTCGAGGCGGCAGGAGGAGGAGGAAGAGGCCCATATTTCTGAGGAGCAAGCGAAGTGTCAGAGGAGGGAAAACAAGAAACATAAAGCTTGTTATTAAAGCAGCAGTGGTGTTTATTAATTATTCATGTTGAATGTGCAGCACTCAGGTGAGCGCTGACAGAACGACTCATTTCACAGCTTAATGACGGCCGGGTGGCTTGTGCATGCGATTAAAGCGATGAATAAATCACTAATGGAGGCAACGGCTTAAATCCGTCTTTCTTTGAGTTTGCTTGCGTGTGTTTTATTACGCTGCCTTGCTCGGAGGCAAACACCTCGCCGTCACCTCGTCACGAATGCCAAATGACAAACAAAGAGTTGATCAGAGGATTCATCCCAATTATTTTCTTCAAGCAGAATCACCTCATCACTCCGCCGTGATCGGATTAGCCCGCTTCTCCTCTACTCTTCTATTTGTCTGCTCGCACAAAAACACTTTGCTATAATAAGAATTGATGCACTTGCAGGAATTTGGAGAAGACCATAAATATCAAGTCAGCTCGGCAGGAAGCCTGAAGCCACACTGCGTTTATTTAATGCACGCGCATAAATGTCTGTTCTCCCTTCGCCATCGCTCTCAGGCTGACAGCGCACGAGGAGCTCGTTCCTTCACACACATCTTATTCTCTCTGCGGCCAGGAAAAAAAATGGTTGCTTGTTCCTTGCAATCCGTACACACCATCGATTCAGCGTCAGCGTGTTCTACCGGAAACAAATTCCTTGTGTGTTCTACATACTTGGCAATAAATGATGATTCTGATTCTGATTCTGATTCTGATTCTGATTAATTCATGAAGGAAATACTAGCAGGCCGGGCATTGTAACCAGTACAGAGTGATTGTTTCTATCACTGCTAATTATTAACTATTTGAAGCCGAACTTGTCATGATCTGGTTGGCGACCAACGGGTGGCGCTGTCAGTCCCGTCTGCACCTGCACAGGTGCTGGTCATCCCGATCAGTGGCAGACTTCACTCCCGGCACGACCATTTGGTGTCGGGTAATTGTATGCTGTGTATGGGTTTTCTTCACCCTGTCAAGTTTGTTTCATCTTGGCAGACTTTTACTCATGGTTTTCTTTGATACTTTGTATTTTTCTGTTCAGATCATTTTGATGTTGAGATTTTGTTCCTGCTGACTTTATTTTTAAACAATTTGTCAAATACAACCTGCTGCTCCCTCCTGACTGCTTTTTTTGGGATCCACAACAACCATCACCACCTTGAAAACCGTGACAGAATGACCCGACCAACCATCGGATCCCGCAGGTACAACGGACCGGCTTATTTCCAACCTGTGCCTGGCAGTGCAACGTCTACGTCGAGCCATGCGTCGGTGCGTGATTGTGTGAGAAGGGTCGCACTCACGCCCACGACAAGCTGTGCCGCGTCCACGTCCATGTCAGGCCGAGACCTCTTTCCAGGTGGCTGTCCAGGGTGACATTGGGTGTCTGGCAGTGCACACCCAAGTCCAGCCACGCGCTGTCGTGCATGTTGAATTGAGTCGCATCCACGACAAGCCCTGCCATGTCCGCGTCCATGTCGGGCCGAGACCCCACTCACCGCAGGATCCCGCAACTGCTAAGGACTGGTTTTGTTTCCCCGGTGCCGGGCCGTTCACGCCCCCGTTAGCCCACGCCGCGTCGAGTTTGAATTGCGTCACACGACGAGCCGTAACGACCATGTCAACGTCCGGCCGAGACCTGTTCCCATACGGCCGTCCGGGGTGCCACTATGCGCCTGGCAGTGCACGTCCACGTCGAGCCATGCGTCGTTACGTGATTGTGCGAGAAAGGTCGCACTCACGTCCATGACGTTCCGTGTCACGTCCACGTCCATGTCATGCCGAGTCCCGTTTTCATCAGGCCGCCGCCCATCATATGCTGGAGAGGCAACGGTTACCGTCTCCACCATCATTCCCTGGTGCAGGGGTGGGCACTCCTGGTCCTGGAGGGCCACCCTCCTGCATGTTTTCCAAGTCTCCCTGTTACAATACACCTGATTCAAATAATCAGATAATCACCAAGCTCTGCGGAAGCCTTACATTGAACCTGCTCATTTGAATCAGGTGTGTTGTAACAAAGAGACTTGGAAAACATGCAGGAGGGTGGCCCTCCAGGACCAGGAGTGCCCATCCCCGCCCTGGTGAGTTGGACCTTTTGGGAGACTGTTGGGACTTTTGGAAGCAGTCCCTTGAAGGGGGGGTACTGTCACGGTGTGATTGGCGACCAACGGGTGCCGATGTTAGCCCCGCCTGCACCTGCACAGGTGCTGGTCGTCCCGATCAGTGGCAGACTGCCACGTTCTGGTTGGCGGCCAACGGATAGCGCTGTCGGACCTGCCTGCAGCCACACAGGTGTTGGTCGTTCCAATCAGTGGCAGTTAAAAGTACTCCCGGCACGACCATTCAGTGGCGGGTCATTGTATGCTGTGCATGTGTTTTCTGAACCCTGTCAAGTTTGTGTCATCTTGGCAGACTTTTACTCTTGGTTTTCTTTGATACTTTGTATTTTTCTCTTCAGATGATTTTGATGTTTTAGATTTTGTTTCTGCTGACTTTATTTTAATACAATTTCTCAAATACAACCTGCTGCCTCCTCCTGCCTGATGCTTCCTCCTGTCTTGCAAAGCGTGACAGAACCAACTCTTTAAGAAAATAAGCACTTCCGAAGAAAACAGATTCTTTCACATCGTAGCTGCACGCCAAGACTGAATTTTGACATTAATTAGACACATCACAAACATTAAATAAAAGTTTCAGGTGGTCTTTAGCTGCCGAAGAAAGCTTTCAATGAGGTTCATATAGTATGCACACATCTCGCATGCTCTCTGGTCTCCCACAATTCGGGTTCTAACAAGTAAAGGTCAGCCACGTTAGCCAGCGTGCACTCCACAAATTTTAAAAAGGCTCGCCGGTCACGCTGAATGTATTCCCTGCAACATAATTAGCCCCATCAATTCCCTTTCCTACCAAGCTAACGGGTGTCTCTAAAGCCCCACCTCACCCCTTCTCACCTCAACCCCCGCCTCCTCCCCGTGCCCTCTCGCCGCTCCGCCACATTGTCACTCCGCTAAACTTCCGGCAGATGCATAAATTAGTCATCAACATTAGCATTAGCCGGTGCATGGCACCCGGTGCCAACTGCTCTCTGAACGGCCATAAAAGGTCATGTTTTGATGACTGAATGCCACGCAGGCACCTGGCTCCCCTGAGGAGAGTTCCCCAGGTGCACGTGAAAGGTTAAAAATTACCTAGCCACCGCTGCTTGTCTCTGGTGAAGGAAATAATTAGGGGTTTTTAGGGGGCGCCAGAATGGCTGTCTGTTGGATGACAGCGTTACCTAATGGTCGTATCTGGGGAAGAGTCAAGCAGCCTGTCATTCTCTTGACAGGACAAATGAGCATAATGGTGGCAGGGAAATGGGCGCTGGTTCCCCCCTTCTTCCAGCCAGGGAGGTGGGATAAAGCAAACGAGAGGTGGGGGTGAAATGGCAGTGCCTGAGCAGAATAACATTAGCTTGGACCTTTTACATAAATCTCTCAACACATGTAAGAGGGCTGTTTAAAGTCACCCCCCGTGCTCTCTCGCCCTGTTGGCCCTTCTTCCCTGATACCTTGCGCCTTGTTCTCCAGCAATGTTTATTCACGGCTCTGCTCATTGTGAAGTCTTGTACTATTCAAACACTAAGTTGCCCCTAAGGATTGTGAAGTTGCCCATGAGCATCCATTCATCCGGCCATCCATCCATCTATCAACACCGCTTATCTAACGCAGCTGTCTTTGGGCGAAAAGTGGATTACGCCCTGAATTGTTCATCCATCAGTCGAGTGCTTGTTTAGGATTAGTTTCTGTTATTCAAACATGAGTAAAAAGGTTCTGACCATTGTGGGGGAAAATCCCTGGTCCATTGAAGGTGGACCAAACAGTGTAGTGTAAATACACCATTAGATTCACATTAACAGACAATCCTCTTCCTGTAAACATCAATATGTATGCTATTATGCTAAAATAAAAATCCTAATAATAATCTTGTTGAAACACAACAGGAGATGCTATTCCAAAATTAAAACTCTTTCTTACTTTGGCATACTGGTGAAAGAAATAATTAGGAGGTTTTAGGGAGCGCCGGAAAGGCTGTCTGTTGGATGACAGCGTTACCTAATGTCCAGAGCAATGGAGACTGTGGAAAAGAGGTGAAGAAGCGTGTCCAGACAGGCTAGAACGGCTGGAGAAAAATGTCAGGTGTGATAGAAGGGTTTCATCTTGGATCAAAGGAAAGGTGTATAAAACGATGGCGAGACCATCCATGATGTTTGGATTGGAGACAGTGCCACTGAAGATAATACAGGACGCAGAGCTGGAGGTCACAGAGATGAAGAGGTTTTCCTTGGGAGTGACCAGGTTGGATAGGATCAGGAATGAGTATATCAGAGGGACAACCCAAGTTAGAGGCTTTGGAGACAAAGTCAGAGTGGCCAGACTGAGATTGTTTGGACATGCCCAGAGGAGAGAGAGTGACTATATCGGGAGAAGGATGCTGAGCCTTGAACTGCCAGGCAGGAGACAGAGAGGAAGACCTAAGAGGAAGTTTATTGATGTTATCAAAGAGGACATGAAGGTAACTGGTGTGAGAGAAGAGGATGCACAAAACCGGGTTATATGGAGGACACTGATTCCCTGTGGCGACCCCTGAAGGGAAAACCCGAAAGGAAAAGAAGCCTTTGGCATATGTGTCCCTCACTTTTGTGTTTGTCAGACACATCACGAGTAATATAAATTGAATGTTCCGGGCTTAAAGACTTGATGGGAGCTCAGGTGAATCCCGCTAGCTCTTCATCGCTCTGATTAGCCTCCCAGGGTTTCTCAATGGCTCTGAGGTGCTGTTTGACTCTACTAACGCCCCCCCCCCCCCCCCCCCCCATCTCCTTCCTCACATCCTGTTAATGACAGAGGGGTCATTAACACAACAAACTGAGCTGCCCTGTATAAATAATACACTCACACGAATGCAAAGCGGCTCAGCTGACACCATGTCTGTGGCACCTCCAACATCTGTTTATGAGCTTTTTGCCTAATGATATCATCCGATATCATTAATGGTGGCAGCGTGCGACGCAGCAGCAGGTGCAGCTGTTTACATCTTCGCCACCCTAACACACACACTCAAAGACTTGCTGTCTCTTGCTAGCCATCCCTCCATCCAACCCACCACTCGCCGAACCACTAATTAGAACAATTTCCCTTACAAAAAAGGCGCCCCGGTGATTTCAATCCGCATATCACCTGTAATTGTAGTTTTTAACCAGTGGCTGATTTCATACATTTTGCGGCCATGGGTACAGGAGCAGCTGCAAAGTTTTGTTTATAGACAGAAATAGTGCGGCTCCGGTCTGCCTTGGAATGTGCTTGCTGTGGCAGGTGGAACTTTAAGAGCTACCAGTTTTTGTTTCCAGATTTTGTTTGAATGTGGAAAATGATAGAAAATTATTAAAATAACGATGACTGGTTGAACAATGAGTGCAGTGTCCTCTTCCTCTTTGTAGATATGTGGTGCGCACGGTCCTCACAGGTTCTCTGGAGGCTGATCGGATGATGCCCCGCAGTAATTAGTCAGATGGTGGAATCCAATGTTCTGCCACATATACCGTTGTGTCACATTAGCACGGTACCCAAAGCCATTGTAATATTTATGGATCAAAAACAAATACAGTGGGGCCTCGGTTTACGAACACCTTGCCTGACAAACTTTTCGTTTTCCTAACGTTAAATTTATGAAAATGAAACCTTTGATTAAGCACTACTTTTCATGATACACACCCCCCACCACGGCTGGCGGAGTAATCTTCGGCGGAAGAACACCAAAGCACACGACCAAACAGCGCCCCAGCCGGCCGACCTTTCCACACCCCCTTTCTATGAGTGCACACGTCGATCGTCTTCAACAATAATTTTGTTGTTATGGGACCGAAAAAGACACGACCACAGGCTCGTGTTCAACCGAAGAACACACCAAAAAATTTACAGTCGAGGAAAAGAAGGAGATCATTGGGAAACACGTATGAGGTGTGCGTTTGTGGCGTCACAGGTGCGCATCGCGGCTTTCATGTGAATCTTAGCATGACACATTTTCCACGCTGTGTGTCACTTCCCTGAGAGTAACTTTCTATTACCATTCGAACACATAGAGCCCAGTACCATTATGCTAAGTCCACCATTCCTACACAAAGGCGTTATTTACTTGATGCTTTCACATGACTAATGACACCAAACTTGTCACGTGTGAGTTGACAGCTGGGGCGGGATCGCCGCTCCCGACCTGCGTCAGCTGCTCTCAATCCCCTGATCACCGATACTGGGACATTTCAACGAGTTGCTGTCACCTCACCAGTGACATAATCGTGCCTCGCCAATGTCTTGGACTTGCCAGCATAAGAGTTTGATTCGCCCGAGGTGATTGTTAGCTGCGATCGCGTAAGTTCGTTGCTTTCCAGGATCGCGGGTTTTTTCAGTGGAATCATTGGACTCGCGCCTTTTGTTGTAATAAAATCTCTGCCAGCACCTACATCTCTGCCGCCTGCTTAGGGATCCAACCCCTTTTATTAACGTTCCGAGTCAGCTATCCTGTCACGCTCGGAACGTGACAGTATCATTGTGTTCAGCTGATAGAAAAGACTTGGCATGATATCTCATTTTAATGGTTTCTTATGGGAAATTAATTTTTGAGATACACACTTTTCGCCTTACACACTCTGTCTGGGAACTGATTAAGTTAGTAAGCCAAGGCCCCACTGTATTGCAAAGACAGTGAACCAACCAAATTGTAATTTCTCATTTATGGATGCGAACCTAAAAAAGAGAGGCACTGAGAAACAACATAATGCAATGCTAGTGCAGTAGTTTACATGGATTTCTTTCACATGGTGGGAGGCCATTCTCACTCATTGATGCTGAATGGCTTGGATTTCCCCACCAAAACATCCTCATAAACTTGGGGATTACAATTTCCATTGATGACAGCAGGCTCTGGACAAGGTAAGAAACCTCAATCAATCTCTACAAATCCCTTATTCAGATGACGATTTGATAGTGTCTGAATATGGGCTTAATAAAAGAATGGGACACCTTTGCAATGATTTTCATCTTGATTCAAGTTAGCAATCCTTAATTTTAGCTATTCAGGGAGCTCTTTTGTTTAAATGGTCTTTCACATCTGACAGTACTTGTTGAGAAGATCAAACTTTGGTGTAATAGCTTTCACATTCTTTGGCCTCGTCTAAAAGAGCAAGAGATTGGTGATGCATATTCAACAAAAGTGTCTACGGATGACAATTAGGTCTCAAAAAAATTCCTTTATCGAGGGTCACATAGTTTTTCCCGCTGTGGACAATGGAGGTTAAAATATTGCAAACAATTAAGAAATGAAGACATGAAACTGCTGGCGTGATATGAGGAGCTTGTGCTTCTCTATTTTTGTGAGTTAGATCACACAATAAGGCCAATGTGGGCAGTAATCCAAGTAAATTCAATTGCAACACACACATATTTTGGCCTCTGTAAAGTACATGTATGTGGAAAAAATGTGAGATCCCATCTGCAGTCAAAAGACACACACACACACACACACACACACACACACACACACACACACACACACACACACACACACACACACACACACACACACACACGCACACACACGCACACACACACACACGCAAACACACACACACACGCACATTAAAATGATGTCCTTTTTCTGGACATGAGGACCTCCAAATGTACGTGCACAATCCTCATCCTTGCAGCTGAGCGCTTACTCAGAATCAGAATCAGAAAACCTTTAATCGTCCCACAATGGGGAAATTTAATGTTGATTACACAAGATACAAACGGGGCGGGGTGGTGTGGTTGGATTAAAGCATCCTGCCTCCTCCACGATGATTCGGTAACTGCATCGGAAACTCTTTTATGCGGAGGATGAGTGGGAACGGCCGACCTGCGGTCCTCGATGACCAATGGATCAATGGTTGAGGGTCCAAGGAAGGCTCCGGCCCGAGGCCCTCTTGGCTCTTCTTTCCTGCACGTATCTGGGCAAGTGGCGCATCGCAGGGACAGCAGCAAGACAGCAGCCCAGGGACAAGTGGCGTACTAGCCGAGCGCAGATAAAAAATTAAAACCGCTGCATGCTTGAGATGCTCGAGAGCTGTCAAGCGAAATGGAGATGGAAGCCCACTGGGCTGAAATGATCTTTATCCAATGTGATGTCTTGTTGGGAGAAGTTAAACTGCATTTCTTGTCTAGCAGGACAACAAATGTATCCAAAAACTTATAACTGAGTATCGTCCATGTAGAATCATCACGTCCATGTAGACTTGGTCACGTGACCAAGTCGACCAATGGCACAACCGATACAGCGACCGATACAAATTTTGATAATGGTGGTACTGCATAGAAACCCCTAAGCAAATTAAAATATTGTCGTAATAACCAGTATTATCAATATAAACGATATCGATGTAACGAGACATTATTATATACAGTAAAGTCTCGTTATATTGATATTCTCGGGAGTCGGAAAAAATATCGATATAGCCGGACTATCGATATATCCGATCCTGCGGCATGTAAATTTTCTCCTTGCGTTCATAGAAATAGTATCGTAATAAGCAGTACTATCGATATAACCGATATCAATATAACTATATAAAATCCTCGTCTCACCCACCATGGGTGGTGTCTGTCCCCCATTTTCAGCTCGGGTCCTCTACCAGAGGCCAGGAAGCTTGAGGGTTCTGCTCAGTATCCGTGCTGTTCCCAGCACTGCGCTTTTCTGGACCGAGATATCCGATTTTGTTGTTGTTTTTTTTTTTTGTTGTTTTGTCTCCTTTTAGAATCTTGAGAATTATTGGTTTCGTTCGCTGTTCTTTCTTTCTGACATTTGTTGAATGACCACTGAGGGTACCCACAGTTAGTGAGTGCTCTCCTGATATGTTTTGACTCCTTTTCTCTACCTTCAGTGCTAGTTGGTATTAGTTTAGCCCTATGCTGGAGGGTTCTGATAACTCCTAGTTTATGTTGTAAAGGGTGGTTAGAGTCAAAAAGTAAGTATTGGTCAGTGTGCGTAGCCTTCCTAAAGACTTCTGTTTTTAGCGCTCTGTCCTCTTTTATAATTACTTTACAATCCAAGAAGGCTAGTTGGTTCTCTTGAATGTCCTCACGAGTAAATTTAATGTTGAAGTCTACAGAGTTGAGATGATCTGTGAAGGATTGAATTTCTTGTTTCTTAATTATGACAAAAGTATCGTCCACATATCTAAACCAGTGTCTAGGTTTTGTCCCTGGGAAGGATGTGAGGGCCTGTTTCTCCATCTCTTCCATGTAAAGATTAGCCACTATGGGTGAAACTGGTGAGCCCATAGCACAACCATGGATTTGTTTATAAAATTTTTCCCGAAATTGAAAATACGTAGTATTAAGGCAGATTTCTAATAATTGGCAGATGTGATCCGGTTTCAGTTTGGTTCTTTCATGCAGAGAAACATCCGCCAGCAGCCTCGTCCTCACCACTGAGACTGCTGCTGGGGTTGGGACAGATGTAAAGAGAGAAGTCACATCGTATGATGCCAAAGTTTCCTCAGGTTCCAATATGAGGTCTTTGATCCTCTCTACAAACCCTGTGGTGTTCTCTACGTGGTATTCTGTGTTACCAACCAACGGAGCTAAAATAGTTTTTAAATATTTGGCTACATTGTATGTAGAGGAGTCAATGCTACAAACAATGGGTCGGAGGGGGAACCCTTCTTTATGTATTTTTGGCAGGCCATAGATACATGGCGTGGCCTCTCCCGGGTATAATCTAAAATACATCTGTTTATCTATATGTTTTCCTTTCTCTAGCTTTTGGAGACAGTCAATCATTTCTTTCTTGTATCTATTGGAAGGGTCCCTTTTTAGTTGCTCATACGTGTTAGAATCACTGATTAACCTATTTATTTTGTCATGGTACATTAAATTTACTCGTGAGGACATTCAAGAGAACCAACTAGCCTTCTTGGATTGTAAAGTAATTATAAAAGAGGACAGAGCGCTAAAAACAGAAGTCTTTAGGAAGGCTACGCACACTGACCAATACTTACTTTTTGACTCTAACCACCCTTTACAACATAAACTAGGAGTTATCAGAACCCTCCAGCATAGGGCTAAACTAATACCAACTAGCACTGAAGGTAGAGAAAAGGAGTCAAAACATATCAGGAGAGCACTCACTAACTGTGGG